>NW_006399813.1:1521323-1567119 GCF_000299155.1 Elephantulus edwardii
TCTTGCTGAGTCTTTAGGGTTTTCTAAGTATACTATCATGTCATCAGCATAGAGGGATAATTTTACCTCCTCGTTGCCTATTTGGATACCTTTTATTCAGAACCTAATATTTGTGTGCCCGACACTACTTTGAGTATTGGAAAAATCTAAGACCAGTAAGAGTCTCTGTCCTCTACGTTTACAGATTTACAGATGAGAAAACTGCGGTTGAGAGCTAGTATCTTTTTACAAGACCACATAACGAATCACTAGGAATCACACCAGCTCTGTTGGCCTGGTGGGTAGGTAACGAGTTGTATTGCCAATCCAAAGGTAGATAGTTCAAATCCACCAGCTGCTTGCTCCATGGGAGAAATCTGGAAAATATCCTCCTATGCAATTTACAGCCTCTGAAAATCTGCTGGAGGATCAGCTATGAGTTGGTTCTGACTAGAAGGCACCAAACAAGAACAGCAACAAAATGTACAGAGTGCTAGCTAGCTACATGGCTACCCCACTAAGGACTTTATATAGACTGGCTGCAAGGCAGAAGAGGCTCATTGTCTATACAGGCAGGCTACCCTCACTGCCTGACCCCAGGCCTGGCTGCATGTCACAATCAGCTCTCCTCAGCCTAGGTGACAGATTGTTGGTGTCAGCTCCTGGTGACCCTACATGTAAAACCCTGCTCCACCCTCGTTATCATTGGTGTCTTGGAGTCCATTGCTGTGGTTATTAGGTCAGTTCATCTCATTGAGGGGCTTTGCTTATTCTCTAACCAAAAAAAACCAAAAAAATGTCTGGTGATAAGAGTTTTCCAAATTACTTGAGTCAAAGTCTCTTTCCTTTGCTCCATTCCTTTGTCTGTGCTTGGAACATCCTTCCCTGACCTTCAACCAACCTTGGCTTGGCTTATAGCTAACAGCTTAAAATCAAGCCTGACCCTCATCGCCCCACCCCACCCAAGGGTTAGCACGTAGTTCGAATCCACCAGCTGCTCCATGGGAGAAGGATGGGCAATCTCTTCCCATGAGACTAAATGCCTCTGAAGACTCAGCTACAGGTCAGCTCTGACTCAATGGTACACAACGCAATAAGTGCTTTAGGCCGTATGTATGTCACAGCATTTATTGTGTGCCATTGAGTCAAACTGACTCATAGTTTACCCATTAGTGGGTTTTCTGAGGCAGTTAATCACACAGGAAGAGATTGCTCATCTTTCTCGTGAAAGATGACGCTGGATTCAAATGGCATACCTTTGGGTTGGCAGTGCGATTCCTTACCACTGAGCCACCAGGGCTCTCTTCATGGCATTTACTACACTGTCTGGTAATTAGTTTGGGAGCTGGCTCCTTGTGAGGGTTCTTTAGGGTCACAGGCTGCGTGCTTTTTTTGTCACCATATTCCTTTCTCTTAGTTCTCATTCCCGGCACAGTCAGTAAGTGTTTAATGAATGAATGTAGTCACTGCCATTCAAACCCAGATCTTCTCTATTCCAGAGGCTGGGCTGAGGGATTTCCTGTGAGCATCCTGAACCTCCTATGGACTCCTAGGTCCCTCCCCGTGGGATCACTCTGCGATCTCCTGGGCCAACTCATGACTTTTCCATTCCTCATGCCTCCACTTTGAGACCAGCAGCCCTACTCATACACAACTTTGAGGTGCTCAGGAGGGAGACTGGAAATACAGAGCCTTCAGCCTGGTGGAAAGGCAGTAATTAAATTTCCTTGCTAACAAGCTCATCCCGGAACAACCTCTCATGCAGCCTAGCCCTCTGGGAATAGAGACTTGGCTGTTTTATTTTTTTAATTTTTTTTTCCCTGCCAGAGCCAGTTGCTGAGTAAAAGTATTGAACACCCAGAAAGTTGAGGACACCCAGGAGGGAGGGTGAGCTGGGGAAAGGAGTGCAAGGAAGCAGGATGTTGGCTCCAGTTTCCCTAGAGCCTGCCCCAGAAACTGCCAGCTGCCAGGTCAGAGGTAAAGGATTCCAGCTTCCATTATCCCACCTAGCACCCTAAATACTCACAAGAACCCCAAAAAAGGCAAAAATCAAAACCATTGCACTGGCTTGATTCCAACAACCCTACATATTGCTATAGTTAGGTGCTGGCAAGTTGAGTACGACTCATAGAGACCCTATCCTCAACATCCCTGATACACTAGAGCCCATTGCTGCAGTCACTGTGTCAATCCATCTCGTTGGGGTCTTTCTTTCTTTTGTTGACCACCTTTCCAAGCAATAGCTTCTCCTAGCAACATGCCCAAAGGATGGGAGATGAAACACACCTTTACCTCCGAGGAACACCCTGACTGAGTAAAATTGCCCTGCTGGATTCCCAAGGCTGTTGTCTTTATAGAAGCAGACTGTCTGGTTCTTTCTCTCCCAGAGCTTGTGGGTTCAAGCCTTTTCAGTTAGCAGCCCAGCATTTAACCACTATGCCACCGAGACACACACACACACACACACACACACACACACACCCTCCATCAACATTCCTTTAGACACTCTAGTCATCATCACAGGGAGCTCTGGCGGTGTAGTGGTAGGAGTTGTGTTGCCGCCTGAAAGGCCTTCAGCTGCTGCATTGAATTCACCAGTTGCTCTGCGGGCGAAAGATGTTCACAGTCCCATCCAGGATGATTTACTGCCTCTGAAAACCCATTGGAGGGTCAACCATCGGTCGGTTCTGACTTTGTTTTTTTTCTTTTCAATTTTGTTTCCTCTTTTATCTTTTTTTAAAAATTATTTTATATTGGTTTACTTATAAAGTTCTTATGCATTGTTTTTCACACCGGATCTTTCCCTTTTCCTTTACCCATCCCTCCCTCCACCCATCAAATTGTGTGACCTTATGATATAACTCTCCCCCCCTCCCAGTTCCAACTTCTAGGGCACCCAACAACAGATGTCACTACGGAAAGAATCAGGATCCTCTTGAAGTTCTTTGCTCTTAATTTATGTATTGAGTTTCACTTTAAATCACATGGTGTGGGGAGAGGCAGTTGAAGAATGCACTAGAATCTTTTTAGGCCCCCAAAAACACCAAAACAAAAACAGGTGGTGTCAAATCATGACCTTTCAGAAGCAGACTGAGGAGGCATCTGTGGGTGGGTGTATTGGAACCACCAACCCTCCAGTGAGTAAGTAGCTCAGTGCTTAACTATCTACACCACCAGGGACTCTTTTTTTATTATTACTATTATTTTAAGAGATGCTTAGGGAAGGGTCCCTAGATTTTAGGAGGGATAGATCAGTAAAACTTCCTGAGGGTGATGCAGAGAGAGCAGTGGACCCCATGGCACCAAGACCCTGGGGTTCAGTTTGCACCTACTCTGTCCTGAGCTGGCTCCTCGGGCTCCCTCTAGAACTGGCATCCCAGCCCTGGAGCCCCCGGGGTGTGGAGGCGGCTGCCCTTTGCCCAGTCACAGCCTGTGGGCTGATGGCAGACAGTCATATTTCATGAGCCACTTCTCCCACTGCCCAGAATTTCATCTTTGGAGAGGAAAGTTACCAGAGGGAAGGCGGGAGGAGGGTCACAAGAGGGTGGGGTGGCCGGGAGGACCGCGCACCACCTGGCAGGATTAGACGCTCAGCAAAGGAGTGTTTAAGAATCAGGATGAAAAATAAAAATGTGGAAAACAAAACCAGCCGGCCAATTACTCTAAAGAAGCTTCCCTGAAAGAAAAGAGTGGGAGAGATCAATATTTAATTCAGGCTTCATTGATTTGCAATTTGGGTGCCACACTCAGCGTTCGATTTTGCTTGGGTTTCTCGGGAGAGATTATGGAGTCCCTAGCAATGGAGACAAAGTGCCTAAGAGAAAGGCAGCGATGAAAGGAAGGGAAGCAGGGGGAACAGTCCCTTGAGTCAACGTTCCCATCTGTTCCCTCCACCAGCTCCAGGCACCGCCCTCCCCGGAGAGCTCTGGGGCACCCAGACTGAGCGAAAGAGCCCAGCTCCAATGGAGAGGAGTGTAGAAAACAGAGACGATCTGGTCGCCTGCCTCTGCAGAGAACAGCGGCCAAACCTCCTCCCCAAAATCAACTGTACTAAAAACTATTTTTAAGCATTTCGTGTGTGTGTGTGTGTGTGTGTGTGTGTGAGAGAGAGAGAGAGAGAGAGATGGTTGGTTGGAGGGAGGGAGGAAGGGAGAGATGGATGGACAGGTGGATAGATAATAGATTAATAGATAGATAGATAGATAGATAGATAGATAGATAGATAGATAGATGATAGATAGATGAACTTGTTGTTGTTATGTGCCATTGAGTTGCCTGCAACTCATAGCGACCCTATGTACAACAGCCCTAAACCCTGCTCTATCCTGTGCCAATCGCCCTGTCTCTGACACACCAATCCCGATTACCCCAGTCACTGAATCAATCCACCTCATAGAGGGTCTTCCCCTCCTGCGCTGTCCCTCCACCCTCCCGAGCATGATGTCCCTCTTCAAGGACCTGTCCCTCCTTACATGTCCAAAGTATGTCAGATGAAGCCCCAGAATTCTTGGGTCAAAGGAGCAGCCTGGTTTAACCCTCTCCAGGAGGAATCTGTTTGTTTTCTTGGCAGTCCATGGTACATTCAATACTTTTCTCCAGCACCACAGCTCAAAGGCATCAATTCTCCTTCTATCCTTCCTAGTCATTGTCCAATTCTCTGATGCATAACAAGTGATTGCAAAGACCATGGCCTGTATCAGGTGCACCTTAGTCTCCATAGGTAGATGGATTATATGTGGATGATGATACATCTTAGAAAAGGTGCAGCCAGAGTGCTCCTTGGAGGCAAAAATGATGAAGTTTCATACTTTGGGCATGTTACTAGGAAAAGCTATTCCTTGGATATGGACATCATGTTGGACAGGCAGAGAGAGGAACAGTGAAGGAGAGGAAGATCCTCCACCAGATGGATTGACGCGGTGACTGCTGCAATGGACTTTTAGTGTATCAGGAAGTGTGAGGACGGCACAGGACAGGACAGCATTCAGATATGTTGTTCTGAGTTGCTATGAGCCGTCCTCAACTCAATGGCACCTAACAACAACAAGTAGCATAGCCATGGGGAGCGGTGGTGTAAGCTGGCTCCTCTCTGGCAGTTGGAATCCACTAGTTGCTCTGAGAGAGAAAGAGAGAGGCAACTTTCTCTCATGTTTTTATCACCTCGGAAAACCTGTTAGAGGGTCAGCTATGAGTCTGTTTCGACTGGATGGCAGTGTGTAGTAGTAGCAGCAGCAGCAGCAGCAGCAGCAGTGTATATATAAAAGAAAAGAGCCATGGTGGAGCAATGGTTAAGTGTTGAGCTGCTCCATCAAAGGCTTGCGTTTGAACCCACCCAGCTAATCCATGAGACAAAGAGCGAGAGCTTTGCTTCCTGCAAACAATAGAGCAGTTCTAGTGTGTCACAATTGTCTCAGTAGCACCTTACAACAGTGACAAGTAGGCAGATGGATGACAGACAGACTGAGAGTTAAATGTCTAGGCAGATATTGTTGAGAGGATGTTGGCCTCTAAGTAGCCCACATGAGTGGCCTAAGCAGAGGCCTTGAGCCCAGCACATGCTCTGATAAAGAGGCTGGTAATTGGGTCTCTCTCCCCCAGTCCCTTCTGCTGATCTGTTCTGGGTACACGGCAACTTTCTGTGTCTCTTGCTCATATGCAGGCACCATATGGCACCTGACCAAGCCCACTTTCTTATCTCTCCTGGCGGGGGGGAGGGGGAGACCAGTGTCTCCATCTACTGTGGCACAAGAAGAGCATGTGTGAACCATCTGTCTGTCCTGCCGGTGAGGGGCAACTCACTGGCTGTGAGGGTCGGTGCGCACGGGTGAAGCTGGCCTCTCTGTGAGCAGACAGCTGCTCTGTCCATTGCACTGTCACAGCGTGGGGTTTGTAGGATTTTGGTCAGTAGCCTCCAATTTTAACACAGCACCTAGATAGCCGTTAAAAACAATCTCAAGTTTTTAAAAAATATGCAAATGGAAGTATTTAGGGATGAAAAAATTCATCTCAGCCATTTATTCTAAAATGCTTCAGAATAAATGGTGAGGGGAATCTCATCAGAAGAGAAACTTCAGAAGGTTGCACATTTCCTCTTCCTGCTGTTTGCTCACCAGACCTTGTTCAAGCTGGTTTAACCTAATGAATGGAAAGCCATTGATTGCCATTGAAGGGGTCTGACTCTCAGTGGCCCTGTTGGACAGAGACTGAAGCAGAAGTCCTTACAGGGGCAGACTGCCTCCTCTTTCCCCCTGAAAGACACTAAGGGGTTGAAACTGCCAACCTTTTGGTTATCAGCTGAACACTTAATCCATTATGAGGGATTCTAATCATCATGCTTGGGAGGGTGGAGGGACAGCGCAAGAGAGGAAGACCTAGATGAGATGGATTGATTCAGTGACTGGGGTAATGAAGGCAGGTGTGTCAGAGATCATAAGTTTCGCTCAGGATAGAGAAGGGTTTAGGGCTGTTGTATACATAGGGTCGCTATGAGTTACAAGTGACTGGACTGCACAAAACAACAACAATCTAGCTAAACCTCAGAAAGACCAAACTCATTGCTGTCAGATTGAGTCCTTCTCACGACCATCAGGGTTCTGCTGCTATGAATCTCTACCGGAAGAAACCCTTCCTCCCAAAGAGCAGCTGGTGAGTTTGAACCACCAACCTTTCAGTTAGTAGCTACGTCCCCACTCTACCACATGGGCTCCTAATCTACACTAAGTCCACGTCATTGCCCAGGAGGAATGTGCCTTCAGTTCTAACACCGGTAGGCACAGAAGTCAGTTGCTCATTTCCTGCCTCAACCCCACCCCAGTCTCCCAAACAAACACGAAAGTGGTAAACGTGGACAAAGAAACATTGGATGTTACTGAGCGCATGCTGCCAAACTACCTATCACTCTGCTGTCTGGCAATGCTCAAGGCACAGCTGCCAGGGTGGGGGAGGTACAGCCAGGGTGGGATAGGAATGAGATGCAAAAGAAGGATGATTTCATGGGGCCCTGGTGGCGCCGTGATCAAAACACAAGGTCAGGGGTTGGAACCCACCAGTGTCTCCATGAGAGTGAGATGTGGTCGTTACTTCTGTAAAGATTTACACCCTTGGGAATCCAGTGGGGCGGTTCAACTCCGTCCTGTAGGATCACTACCAGTTGAAATCGATTCAGTGTCAGTGGATTTAGTTTGGGGTTTTATGATTTAGCACTTCAGCCTTCTGTGCCAGAAGAAGCAGTAAATTGCATGGGAGGAGATTCCCCATCTCTCCCTTGCAGAGCAGGCAGTAGATTCCAACGGTGAAGCAGGAGTGGCATCCACTTCTGAAATAGCTTGCCTCCGGAAACCCTATGAACCTGGAGAAACGATGAAAGTTACACAAGTGCCCAGGTCTTTCGCTCATAGGGTCATTATGGGTCGCCTATGACTCAATGACACTTAACAACCACCTTTGCCTTCATAGCACACTTTTTATCAACTTTTTTTTTAAGCCACCAAAACTCCCTCAAAATGGTGTGTACTGGACAAACGGGATGGACAAGCGATAAAATTGAAATCAGTTAAATTCTGAACTTGTGACAATGCTCTTTTATATCCATGACTTCAGTTGCTCTTCTTGCTCTTAAGTTGATGAAGCAGCTGTTGCTGTGAGTTGCTATTGCGTTGAGTCCAGCCCATAGTAACCCTTTGTGTGCAGAACAGAGCCGCCCCTCAAAGATTTCAAGGCTGTCATC
The DNA here is from genome assembly GCF_000299155.1 of Elephantulus edwardii. NCBI lineage: Eukaryota > Metazoa > Chordata > Mammalia > Macroscelidea > Macroscelididae > Elephantulus > Elephantulus edwardii. The sequence goes on from NW_006399813.1 coordinate 1,529,029, forward strand.
TTTCAGAAGCAGGTTTCCACATCTTCCTTCCCAGGCATCTCTCAGTGGGTCTACACTGCCAGCCTTCTGGGGGGTTGAGTGCTTAGAGATTGAGACCACTTGAGGGACTGGATTTATTTGTTCTCATCCTACAGATGAAGGTGTTCAGGCCTGAGAAGTTACAGAACAAGAGTAGTGTTAAAGAGAGTAGTGTGAGAGATGGGGCCGCCTCACAAAGACATGTAGCTTCACAAAGTCTCCAGCACCCACAACAGAGGGCCCAGCTCAAGAACCCAGACACCCTCTCCTCCAGCTTGCGTCCTCTCACATTTAGCCAAACATCAGATTCCACCTTTGCCCAGCTAGTCTCCCATTCTCAGATTGTTTCTGAGAGCTCCTGAGACCTTGCCAGCAGCAGGCTAGAGTGACTGCAGAGTTTATATGTGATCTGGCTTCTCCATTTAATACCACGTGGGGATCATTCAAGTACCTGTCCTCCCTTCTGTGGCCCTCCCAGTTCCCATGCTAATCTCGCCTCTTCTTCCCAGCAACTCTATCTTCTTGGTTTCTCCCCTGAAAACCTGCTCTCATCCACACGTTCCTTGGGCTCCTCTTTACACATAGTTTTCCCCCGTTGCTCTTTCCTTGTTGCCCCTCGAAACGTATCATTTTCCTTATTAGGATTTCATTGCTCGTCTTTCAGAGGAAAAGAGTTTCAAAATCCTCAAATACATTGTTGTTGAGTTGGACTCACAGCTGACGCCCCAGTATGTTTCCAGAGGCTGTAAATCACAGGGGAGGAAACTGTCCACCTTCCTCCCTCCGAGCAGCTGCTAGAGACCGTAGAATTATCAAGCAAGGGGAATAGATAATAATTCCAACGTCTTACCATTTTTACGTCGTTTTGTTCTCTCAGGTCTAAAGCTCTGTGCTTTGTCCTCACCCTCTGACCAGCCCAAGTGAGCATGACCACCATCTGACTATGCGTGCTTTAACAGGAACCAGACCAATGCTGTCCCTAGCTGCAATCCCTCTTCTGAGCACTTGGGCCTAAAGCTGGAGTTAAAGAAAAATGGTTCCTGCCTCTCTGGGCGATGCTCAATGACATGAGTCCCTTGTCCTCCCTCAGAAACAATTCTCTTTCAGCATTTCGGCACCAGCTGTGCGTCCTTGCCTCCCAACAGCCCCCTGTTCCTCGATGGTGAAATGGGGCCAAAAAATACTTCCAGGTGTTGAGATCATGGATTTGAAATCGCCTTGTGCATCACAAAGAGCAATTCTATTGTGGGCTCTTTATTATAGCTAAATAAAAAACCATCAGGTACCTCATATTGACAGCTATAATTTATTGAGTGCCATGTAGGTGTTGACTGCTATATTTAGTATTTTAAATACTGTACTTCCAATACTCACAAAAAAATATAAAGGAGCTATTGACCCCATTCATAGTTGGGTGAAGTATTGATCTTAAAAATGGAGCTGCCGTTTTTGAACTGGCATTGGTCTGCTTGCAAAGGTTCACTGTGTTGTGCACAGAATCACTTTGTGTAGTCGTGGACTCGATAGCACATAACAATCCTATGCTGTCTGTTAAACCCTGGTAACATGCATGTGTTTCTGTTGCTGTAGCTAATCATTTTGTATTTATCATTTATTTATTCATAAATTTCTCTCCAAGGTGACCTTGAACTTCTAAAGAACCAAACCTGTGTATCTTGCTCATCGTGGTAGCATCACCTCCTGTCTCTGTAACTGCCACACAGTAGGCATTCACCATCTGTGGCCTGCATTTATGGATTTGGCAATTCATTCCATCTCATTTCTCCTCACCCTCTTTAAGAAGCCGTGTATGAGGTGAAGGTAGGGATTTGAAAAATAGGACATGCATGCCCCCTGCCATTCATTGCCTGGGGCCTTTAAGTCCAGGCTGTCCCCAAAGCCTACTCTTCCCAGTGTTCTCAAAGCTCATACATATTCATAGTGGGAGAAAGCGCTGGAGAAGAGAGATTTATATTGTTTATTAAACTGGCGTCTTGGCAAATTTATAACAGAAAATGAATAAGTCTGTATCCCCCTGTGCTTTCATAGTTTGAGAGTAGAATTGATGGTGCCTCCTCGCCTGGAGGAGGGGACTGAGGTCTGGGCCAGCCCAGAACAGAGTGCCCTGGGGAGGTGAGGAGCCAAGGGGGAGCAGTCTCCTCAAAGACAAGAGGGTTCACTGGGAGTTCCCAGAACAAAAGTGAGCTTTTCCAAAGGAAGAGGATACTCATTGGAATGTGTGGAACCAAAATAACCCCCTTCTCTTCTCTATCTATGGAGAAAAGGAAAAAGAGAGAAAATTCCAGCAATTACAAAGATGGAGATATGAAAAAAGAAATTGTTTCAACAAAATGTTCTCATGAGCTTGTTTATATTCTCTCACTCAGACAGTGACTCTATCATTGCTAAGGGCTTTATAGTAAGGGAGCGCTGGTGGCCTAGAGGTAAGGAGCTGCGCTACTGACCCAAAGACATACAGTTCAAATCCACCAGCCACTCCACGAGAGAATAAAGAGCAACCTCCTCCTGTGTGATTTACTGCCTCGGAAAACCTGCCAGGGGATCAGCCTGGTTGGTTCTGACTCTATGACACACAACAAGGAAAGTCCTGAGAGCTCTACTGGCCTGGTGGCAAGGAGTTGCACTGCCAGTCTAAAGGCAGGCAGTTCAAATCCACCAGCCACTCCACAGGAGAAAGATGCGCAATCTTCTTCTGTGAGATTTACAGCCTCTGAAAACCTGCTCGAGGGTCAGATATGAGTCACTTCTCACTTAGAGGCACATACAATGACAACAAGATTTCTGGGTGGCACATTAGTTAAAAGCTTGACTATTAGCTGAAAGGTTGATAGTTCAAGCCAACCCAAAGGCATGTCTGAGGAAAAGCCTGGTGATCTGCTTGTGAAAGGTCACAGCTCTGCAAACCCTGTGGGATGCAGATTTGCTCTGCACGTCTGAAGCCATCATGAGCTCAAATTAATTCTTTGACAACCAAGTGTTATGTAAAATGATTAAAAACTTTGGACGCAGAAGTTGACATCCTTTCCTCTTTGTGCTGTTCTGTGTGATTACCTAATAGGACCTTCAGAATTCTCTGTGGGAAATGAATCTTTGCTGAGCTCTGTATTGACTATATGCATTGGGGTCCTGACTTGCTAATTTGTAGGATGTCATTTAATAGAGATATAAATAAGGTCTGTTGGGTAAAAAAAAAAGATGATGGGAATGGCTATAGTTTTATTGCAGAGCATGATATTAGCCAGTTATGCAATGATTTTTAAGAAAATATTTTAGCCTGCCTTTCCCAACGAGCTATATAAATCTCTTTTCAACATTCTTAGAACCTGCTCTAACATAATGCCTATTCCCTCATTAATAGTTAAAGAGATCTTTGGTACAAACACATTCTATATTTGTATGAAAGTAATGTGCTTAACTCTTCTGAGAATGATCACTTACTCAATCCTCACTCTCAAACAGCAGACCTGTTCTTTGGAACGGAGACACCCTCTGTCAGGCCCACCACATGGTAGAGCCAGCAGTTCAAGGTAGACCCAGGAGGAGGGGCTCATCATACTTGTTAATTCTTTCTTTGAAATTTCTCCACAGGCAAGTCAGTCCCTTCTGAAGGTGGCGTGAGAGAGGGCATAACAAAGAGACCGGGAGTACTGTTCACCAGATGTCTTTTCTCATGAAAACAGGAAAAGTGGAGAAGGTAGCTCCACCTTAGGGGCCCAGTGTGAGAAACAGGGACAAGCCCAGTGGGAAATGAACCCTTCGGCTGGTGGCAGATGGAGGAAGCCGTAGCATGCACCTTTCTTGGTGAGGTTACTCGGACCACAACTCCAAGGACATGGCTGACAGTGAGCTTCTATGATCCAAGGCAAGTCCAGTGTTCTAGGAATAGTTGGGAGTTTCAGGAAGGCAAATAAATATTCTCTAGATGAGCATCTCTGTCTGTGCAGCGTTCACACAACCCTTCCCCACAGTGATAACTGGCCTACCCGTTGATGCAGGAAACACTAACATTGTCTGGAATTTCTAAAGAATCTGTTCAACCATGTCGCAAATGACTGTGGTCTTTCATTCAGACCAGGAAAAAGGCTGTACCCACTGCTGCCAGGTCAACTGTCATGGCAACCCTCCATTAGGTGTTCAAGGCTCTAAATCTTTTATGGAAAGAGACTGTCTATCTTTCTCCCATGGAGCAACTGGTGGATTGAAATTGCCAGCTTTTCAGTTATAAAGGTAATGAACACTCCTTTGAAGAAGGCGGTGTTTTTTACTTTAATCAAGAGAAAGAAGAAAAGAATGTTGATTTAAGACCTTTTAATAAACCACATATTAGGTGAGAGTTTTAATGTTTGATGTGTTGTAATCTTCTGGAACTGATGCCTTTGAGCTGTAATGTTGGAGGAGAGCACTGAACATCCCGTGGATGGCCAAGAGAACGAACAGATATGTCTTGGAGAGGGTGCAGCCAGTGTGCTTTTTGGAGGCAAGAATGACGAATCTTCACCTCACATATTTTGGGTATGTTGCTAGGAGGGACTATTCTTTGGAGAAGGACATGATGCTGGAAAGTGTGGTGGGTCAGCGAAGGAGAGGAAGACCCTCAACTAGGTGGACTGACATGGTGACTGCTGTAATGGGCTCTTGTGTGTCAGGAAGTGTGAGGATGGTGCAGGATAGAACAGGGTTCAGGTCTTTTGTTCATAGGGTCACTATAACTCATAATCAACTCGACGGCACCTAACAACAATAAACTTCTTGAAAGGACCTTTGGTGGTGCCGTGGCCAAATGCTCAGCTGCTAACCAAAGGCTTGGTGGTTCAAATCCACCTGCCACTTCATAGCAGAAAAGGTGTGGGAGCCTGCTTCCGCGAAGACTAGAAACAGCCTTGGAAACTCAGATCTCTTCTGTGCTGCTGCAGGATTGCTCCGAAATGGAATCCACTTGACCACAATGACTTTTTGGTCAATCTTTATAACAATCCTGTGAGTGGGAATTTCCTGCTGTGGTTGTTGGGTGTCATCAGGTCGAGCCCAACTCATAGTGGCCCCATGAGACAGAGTAGAACCAGACAATGGGGTTTTCTGGGTTGTAATCTTCATGGGCACAGATCACCAGATCTCCTGCAGGGCCAGGATGGCAAGGCGGATTCCAACTACCTTTTGGTTGGCACCTGACTTCTTAACCACTGTGTCAGGATCATTTTGTTACCTGCTTGAAAAAGACAAAAAAAATGAGGCCCAAACATAGTGTACTGTCTGCACTGAGCAACTTCCAACCTCTCACGTGAAACATAAAACACAAAACCCTTAGGGAGCATCGTTCAGTACTTCCTGCCCAGCCACCAGAGTCTCACTGCCATCCCAGCCCATCAACATTTCCACTTCCTTCCGCTCTGAGAAGGTTTGAAAGCATGTCTGTGTGATGGGTCCCTTTCCCCAATGCTCCAGCCATCCCAGAGACTACAGTGTCCATGTTCCCTATAGGTCCACGTCCCGAACCTTCCCTCTTCCCTCATGAATCCCAGAAGGTCCTTTTGCCCACTCTATCTTGTTGTTGCTAGAGTCAATCTCATTGCTGTTCTGAACCACAGTAACTTACTTATCTCTCTTTCCTCTTTGACCCCTTAAAATTGTAAGAAATAAAACAAGAAAAATGATAACAAAAAATGGTAAGGATGCAAGGGAGCGCAACATATATGCAAAACTGAGACCCAGAGAGAATAAGTTCAAGATCACAAAGCAGAGATAAGACTAGAATTTAGAGGTGGTCCATAGCTTATAGGGAGTTCTCTAGTGGTGGGCTGTACTGCAAACACAAAGACGTGGTTTGAATCCACCAGCTGCTCTACAGGAGAAGGATGAGCAGTTTCTTCTTGTGAGATTTACAGCCTTTGAAAACCCTCTGGAGGGTCAGCTATGGGTCGGTTCTGACTCTATGACACACAACACACTAACAACAGCCATAGATTATGGTCCTAAACCCCACACCTTCTCATTCCAGCAAGTGACATGACACCTCTGTATTCAGAGATCCACAGACCCAGCCCCCAGTGCCAGTTTAAGGACAACGTCTGCTCTTGTTAACTCTCAGATCTTCCATGGGTGTAATCATCTCTTTTCCTTCCACTTCCATGGAGGTTGTAAGGCCAAATGTGGTCCCAGAGCTCCTGCCCTAAAAGATTCCCATAAAAGCTATCTGTAATCACAGGAAGATTAGTGATCATTTCAAATGGACATTTGAAAAACCACAGACCAGACTGTGTCATAACTTTGGCATCCAAGGACTTGGGAGATGATGCTCTGCCCTCCTGTTTCTGGCTGGGTGGTCCACAAGGGGACAGGGAAACGCTTGTAGACTGTGTCATCATCCTCAGTCTGGTGAGCATTCTACTGGCCAATGAAGAGTTATGAGAATCCATCCTAGATGTGAAGATGGTGTATGTCCAGGGACAGTCTCTCTTCTGCACCTCAGTCCAGGAAAAATTAGAAAACAGAGGCAATGAGAGGGAAGATGAGTAGTGCAGAAGGTTAGCACACAAAGAGAAGCCTATCATCCACCTTCCTCTCCAGACAGCCCACCTCCACCAGGTCCATTCAGGGAAAGAGCTGTAACTCCAAATTAGAAATTTTGATCAATACATGGAATTTTATATTTGAATTTCTAAAATAGGACAGAGTTTGAAACTTAAAAAAACGTATTGCCTAAAAATTTATCATAGAGGCATACGGCTGCATAAACTTTTGTGCAAGAGTAGAGGAGGAAATTTCTCAGCTGAATAAATGGTAAAGGGAAGTTGTTGTTGTTGTTGTTGTTGTCGTTGCTGTTGTTATGTGCTGTTGAGTGGCCTGCAACCCATAATGACCCTCTGTACAGCAGCTCTGAAGCTTTCCCTGTCCAGAGTCAATCTCACTAATTCCAACACACCAACCCCCCTTGCCCCAGTTACTGTGTCAATCCATTTCATCTGGGGTATTCCTTTCCTGCCCGTCCCTCGACCTTTCTGAGCATGATGACCTTCTCCAAGGACAAGTCTCTCCTGGAAACGTGCCCAAAGTGTGTGAGACAGAGCTTATGCTGAGTGAAGTATCTCAGTCACAAAAGGACAAAAACTGCATGGTGCCACTGTTGTAAAGCAGGACTGATCTCTGGGTTGGGAGGAGACTGAGAAGGATGGGTTCAATAATGTATACTGCATTGAAACAGATGAGGGAGAAAACTGTTTAAAAGGGATATGTGATTAGGTATTATTGTTATGACAGGAGTCCAGAACGAAGACTGCATAATGGAGTGGACCTTGGGGAAGGGATTGTAAAACAATGAAAGAATTTTTCTTTTACTTTTACAAGAGGGTAGCATACTGGGGCGGGAGGGTTGGTAGGGGAGAAAAGTGCAACAGTGAATGAATGGAAATCCAAAGTCTCTGTACATTTTCATTGAAATTAATAAAAATTTTTAAAAATTTTTTCAAAAACCAAACAAAAAAAAAAGCCTAGCCTGCAAGAAGAAACTTGGTTTCACCTTCTCCAAGACAGATCTATTTGTTTTCTAGCGGGAAAGGAAAGTTGTTCACAAAATAAAGACATTTTGTGATTATATTCCTTGAGTGTGTACAAGGTCCAAGTCTCACTTTATACATGCTGTGTACAATCAGATCCATCTACCAGGACTGTGGGGAAAAGGCCTGGTGATATGCGTCCATCGAGATTACAGCATTTGTCCAAGGAGAAATCTCACAAGGCAGGAAGCGATAGGAAAGAAGAACGAATGGCAACGGGAAACACATGGAGGAAACGGGAAGCGTGCCATCACGTTGTAGGGAATGCAATTAATGTGTATGAACCGCTGAATGGAAAAGCAATTAGGTCTGGAAACTTTCACCCAAATCATGCTCTAAATTTTTTTAAATGATTTTTCATTTTATATTGGCTTGCTTACAAAATTCATATCCATTGTATTTCACACTATCCTTCAATCTGGAAAAAAAAAGGTTTTTATAAAAAAAATTGCAGCTCAGACTTACTTATATTCTGGCTTTCTTTATCATATTTTTGTGAAGTGTCACTCTTTGTGTTCTTTGATGTCAATAAATGTTTGCCAATATTTATATAATGTTTGTTGGGGCGGGGGTGGGTGGGCAGATGAAGATCATAAGCCCAAAAAACTCTACAGAGCACAGTCTGATCCCTAATACATGGAGTCCCTATGGGTCAGAACTGACTTGGCACCAGACAGCAACAATAATAACAAAGTGAGGCCTGTGTGCTGATTCCAGGCCATGGCAGAAATTTCCCCTGCAAACTCTGCTCTCACCCCACCCCTTGTCCCTCTGAGAATTCCTTCCTTCCATCAAAGCCAGCCTTTCCTTGCTCCTGTAAGACTGGCAACCAATGGCTGTGTATTTTCCTTCTTAGTTTTCTAAATCCCAGACACAGAAGGGACCCTCTATAAATACTTGCTGAATTGTTTTTTTAATAATGCAGTTCTGAAGTATCATTTTTAATATCTTCCAGGCAGTAAGAGTATTTCATGTTTTATCTAGCCAGCTCCTATTGTTGAACTTGAGATTGCTTCCAATTTCCTCCAATTATAAACAATACCTCTTAAGAACATTATTGTACACAGAGTTTCTTGTGTTCCCTTGAATTATTTGTTTTGCATAATTTTTTTTTCCAGGAGCAGAGTGACTCGTCAAAGTCATCAATGTGTTTATGACCATCAAGGACTATAGCGATTTAGAACATTTGCAGCACTGAATGAGTCCTCAATCTCTAAATAAAAAGACTTAACCACACTGTAATTTATCAACTTTAAGTCATTGAATTCTGAGCTAAGGATGCTGTGTATTTCCACGTCTTACCAAGTGCTCCTATATCTCAAGAGTCCTCTGTCTTCATGGCCCACACAACCCCTGTATTGAAACTCTCATCACTTCTAAATCATAAGAAAAATTCTCTTTTCCCAGGAAATCTGCCCTGGGTCATCTTGCATGATGTTGATCAATCACACCTACATATTCCCTTTTCTCAAACACTAACCTCTGCAGACTGAGTAAGCCCCCGGATTCTTAGACAATTGTGTGCCGCTGAGTAGTGAGGCATGAGAAGGCTTTAAGAAGATTCTGTAATTCCTACTGATAAGGGCAGCTCAGGCTCAAATGTTGAAATGAGATCAATGAAAGAGATGTGATCAGACAGTTCTAAAGTTAGTAACATGAGTTATGGTGATTGTAAAACTGATAGGAGCTGGGGACAGGTAGGAAGAGGTGGTTCAAATAATCAGACTTCAGGGTGACAGTGACAGGGGTTAACAGCTGCATCCTGAAGGCAGGTAAGGGCCAGAGAAATAATAAAAAGAGTCTCTACCAAGCTAACAAGGAGATTTTCACTAGAAAGAGGAGTTTGAAGTACATGTGTAACCTTGTCAGATACGGCCTTTAGTAAACCTGGAAGCTATGTGGGAGATGGTTGGCAAGAGGAAGATTAGAAGCACAGGATCTATTAGGAGGCTCTTCAGAGTCCTGCAAGGGAGAGGTACCCATGACCTGAACTAAGGATGCTCAGTCTTTTTATGTGAGTGCTTGCGTTTGCTCCCCAACGAGTTTGAAAATATATAGGAGAGAAAAGGAGTCTTGGTGGTACACTGGTTAAAATTTTGGAGAGCTAACCTCAAGGCTAACACTTTAAACCCACCAACTTTGATGGTCTAGTGGTAAGGAGCTGTGCTGCATATCCCAGTTACATGGTTCAACTCCACTACCTGTTCTGCAGGATAAAGACGGGCAATCTCCCCCTGTACAATTAAATTGCCTCTGAAAAGCTGCTGGAGGGTCAGATATGAGTCAGTTCTGACTTGATGGTACACGATAACAACCTCAAAGCTGACAACTGGAACCCACCAGGTACTCTGCAGCAGAAAGATGAGACAATTTGTGTCTGCAAAGACTTAACTATCTCAGAAACCTTATGGGGCAGTTGTACTCCACCACACAAGGCTACTATGAGTCCACATGGACTAGAGGACAGTAGGTATGGTTTGGGGAAGAGGGATGTTTGCTCTTCCTTATGTTTCTCCCTGGCTGTGGCACAGCAGTCGGTGCGCCCTTCTGAGGTACTGGGCTGGAGGCAGTGAGTTTCCAGAAGTACCCACAGCCCCTCTACCTTCAGGGAGCTTCCAGTCTGTTGCAAGAGGCCTGGAAACCACACACTATCACCCTTCAAAAGGAGTCTTTGTGGTACAAATGGTTAAACGGCAGTAAGTGCCAACCAGGGGATCAGCAATCAAATGTACCGATTGTCCCACACCGTAAAGGCCTATGGATTTATGGCATAGCCTGGAGAACCCTATTAGGCAGCTCTACTTAGAGAAGCCAAAACAAAGGCAAACAAATGCTAAAGTAAAAGAGCTGAACAGGAGATTTTGAAGGACAGCTTGAGAAGAGAAGACAAAGCAAAATATTATAAGGGAATGTGCAGAGAGCTGGCGATGGAGAATAAAAAGGGGGAAACTCGCTCTGCATTTCTCAAGCTGAGAGAACTGAAAAACAAATGTAAGCCTTAGGTAGCAATATTGAAGGATGATATGGGCAATGTATTGAATGACCCAGAAAAACCAAAATCATTAGCAAAAAGAACTGACAGACATTGAAAAAATTTAGGAAGTATCATATGGACAGGAGTCAGTGGTAATGAAGGAAGAAGTGGAAGCTGCATTGAAGGCACTGGCAAACAAGAAGGCCCCAGGAATCAATGGGGTACCAATTGACTTGTTTCAATTAACAGATGCAGCCTCGGATGCACTCGCCAGTCTATTTCTAGGAAATTTAGAGGATAGCTGTCTGGTCAATGGATTGGAAGAGGTTCATATTTGTTCCCATTCTCAAGAAAGGTGATGCAGTAGAATGTGGAAACTATCAAACAATATTATTAATATCACATGGAAGCAAAATATTAACATTGCTGAAGATCATTAAAAAATGTGAGAGGATTACGGGACTGTACAATTTGATGAGGGATGAGGGAAATTGGAAGAATCTGGTATGAAAAAGAATGTATTTTAATTTTGTAAATAAACTAGTATAATAAACAAATAAACAAACAAAACCTCCAAAACTAGGACAGTGTAAAGATAGGGAACTGCCAGAAGTTCACGCAGGATCTAGAGGAGGTCATGGCACCAGGGATACTGCTGATGTCAGATGAATCCTGGTTGGAAGTAAAGAATACCAGAAAAGAGTCTATTTATGCTTTATTGACTATGCAAAGGCATTTGACTGTGTGAATCATAGCAACTCATGGCTTGAGAAGAATGGGAATCCCAGAACATTTTATTTTTATTGTGCTTATACGAAACCTATACCTATACACAGGAAGCTGTGTGCAAACAGAGCAAGGGAACAATGTATGGTTTAAAATTAGGAAAGGAGTATGTCAGGGTTGTATTCTCTCTCCATACCTATTTAGTCTGCATACAGAGAAAACTATTCAAGAAACTGGACTCGAAGAAGAGCAATGTGACTTCAAGATTAGAGGGAGATTCATCAATAACCTGAGTTATGCAGATAACACAACCTTGCTGACTGAAAGCGAGGGGAATTTGAAGTACTTGTTGCAGAAGATCAAAGAAAAAAACCTACAATATGGTTTGTATCTCAATGTCAAGAAGACAAAGATTCAATTAAAAAAAATTAAAAGAAGAAGAAGATATTGAAACTTTAAAAAAAAAAAAAGACAAAGATTCTTACCACTTGACCAAGAGGCAGCATCATGATAGATGGAGAAAAGATCAAAACTGTCAACAACTTCATCTTACTTGGATCTATTAAGACCCTTGGTACCAGCAGTAAGGACATTAGAAGATGTATTGCACTGAGAAAGTTTGCAGTTAGAAACCTCTCCAAATTATTGAGGAGTAATGATGTCAGTCTGAGGACTAAGGTGCATATGATTCAGGCCATGGTCTTTTTTGATCACTTGCTATGCATCTAAGAGCTGGACAGTGAATAAGTATGACAGAAGAATTGATGCCTTTGAGCTGTGGTGTTGGAGAAGAGCACTGAACACCCCATGGATGGCCAAAAGAACAAACAGAAATGTCTTGGAGAGAGGGCAGCTGGAGTGTTCTTTGGAGGCAAAGATGATAAAGCTTTGCCTCACATACTTCAAGCATGTTACTAGGAGGGGCTATTCCATAGAGAGGGACATGTGGAGGGTCAGTAAAGGAGAGGAAGACCCTTAACCAGGTATATTGACATGGTGACTGCTGCAATGGGCTCTAGTGTGTCAGGAAGTGTGAGAATGGTACAGGATAGGACATGGTTCAGATCTGTTGTTTTCATAAGGTCGCTATGGGTTATACTCAACTCTACAGCACCTAACCACTACAGCAACCTTGTCCACTCTGGGGTCTTTATGAGTTGAAGTTGACTCTGACATGAAATACGATTAGCATTCAAAGGGACCTTAGAGATTGAGGCCAATGACCAACTGTTTCATTCTACAAATGTGAAAATGGAGAGTCCAAAGAAGAATGGAACATAAATTACAATCCAGATCTCCTGTCTTCTAGTCAACCACATTTTCATAGAGGACATGCAGTCTCTGCTCTTGGGAGGCTTCCAGCGAGCAGGGGTGGCCCAGCATTGGGCCAGTCAGAAGCGCACAGTGCAACATCAACAGTCAAGAGGAGACAAGTACAGCACAAACTGTGCAGGGCATGTGGCTGGGGAGTGACAAGCTGATCCAGCGCCTGCTGTGAGCCGGGCTCTGGAGTCACGGCGCTTACCTGCACAGTCCCAATCCTCCCCACCTGTGTATGAGCTGAGGTGCTTATCCAGCCCCACTCCAGACATGATGAATCTGGGGGCATCACAGTTTAGGGAGCAGTTTCTGTTTATGGGAAATTTGGCAAAGTTTATGGGTAAGTATTGTGCAACATGATTAATGTAATTGATATCACAACTATATACAGGAAGCATGTTGAATTGGCACATGTTCTGTTACATAATTATTATTTTTTTTTTTTTTACACCCACAACCCCATTTTAAAAAGATGAAGAAGCTTCATCTCAGGCCACTAAGTGGATCAAAAGTGTCTGCCCCTGAAGCCATATATTTTCCAGTAAATCCAGCTGTCTCTATTCACAAAGCACAGGATTTTAGGGGGACGGGTCCTGGTGTGGCACAGGAGATGTGCACGGCGAGGCAGATATAACACGGAATTAGGAATGTCCTGGGTTTGTATTCCATCTCAATCCTTGTCACACAGTAGCAACAACTTTCCGAAATCATTTCATAGTTCAGCCTTATTATATAAAATGAGGTAAAATCTACCTTTTCTACTGTCAGAGTGTTTGAGAGGCCCCAACAAAATTTTTTTAAATTTAAATAGAAAAAAAAGAAAGTTGTCACTATGCAAATTGAATTTCCAAGGCATTGGTCAGGGGCATCTAAGTCCCCAGGGCTTTGCTTTTTAACACTTAAGAGGTCTTTTGAGAAGATTTGCTGCATTGTGTTATGTCTGTGTGTGTATGTGCTACTTCTTTACCATTGTTTCCAAGGGCAATCGTGAATCCAAATAAAAGGAAATGTGGTCTGGGGAAGGAAATAGAAAGGGGTATGAGAAGGAGGCCCTGGGTTACGAGGGGGTGGGCTCTGCCTAGCTGCTGGAGAATCCAGTTTTCATGGTTCATTAGCAGAAGGAGTCTCTTTCCAGGGCAGTGTGATCCACCCCAGGAAAGACTGCATGACATTTTGGATACCTGGATTCTCCAGCGTCAAGTAGGGATAAGAGTATGACCTGAGGGGGTGCACAGAGGGTGGAATACAAAGGAGACTGGATAGGAGTCAGCTGAATTGGAAGACCACCGAAGGTGAGGAAGGAGGGAACATGAATACAACAAAAGCTCAGCAGTCAAATAGAAACTAGCAAGTGTTTGCAGGGATGGTGAGAAATTGGAACTCTTACCCACTGCTTGTCGGAATGTAAAATGACACAGATGTATGGAAAACAGTCTGGTAGGTCTTAATACTGTTAAGCATGTGCCATCGAGTCGTGTGAGACTCATAGCAACGCTATGTACAACAGCCCTAAACTCTGCTCTGTCCTGTGCCAATCGCACTGTCTCTGACACTCCCATCCCGATTATCCCAGTCACTGAATCAATCCACCTCATAGAGGGCCTTCCCCTCCTGCGCCGTCCCTCCACCCTCCCAAGCATGATGTCCCTCTCCAAGGACCGGTCTCTCCTCACAACATGTCCAAAGTATGTTAGACGGAGCCTCAGAATCCTTGCCTCCAAGGAGCCACCCGGTTTAACCCTTTCCAGGACAAATCTGTTTGTTTTCCTAGCAGTCTATGGTATTCTCAGTACTCTTCTCCAGCACCACAGCTTAAAGGCATCAATTCTCCATATATATATCATCTCCTCGTGTGTGATTTATAGCCTCTGAAAATCTGCTGGAGTGTCATCTATGAGTCAGTTGTGACTTGATTGCATGCAACAACAACTCCTATTTTGTAGAAACTTCTATCACTTGCTATTTTGCAGATGAGGAAATGAAGAGCAATGGTGTCTCTCTGGAGACTAAGGTGCGTCTGTTAAGCATAGAATTATTTTAACTCAAGCTCACTACCACTGAGTTGAATATGATTCATGGTGACTCTCCATCAGATTTCCATTTTTCTTTCATGCAGCAGCTGGTAGATTGGAACTTCTGACCTTAGGGGCTCAAAACAAAATACACTACCTCATCAGGGTATAGTAGAATTATCTTTAAAAAAACCTACAACCATCAGTCAATTCTAACTAATAGAGAAATCCCCATCAACTTTCCTAAGTTATCTATCTTTATGGGTTGTTGTTGTTGTGTACTGTAGAGTCATAATTGACCCATAGCTGACCCTCAGGTGGATTTTCAGAGGTGATAATCTCATGGGAAGAGATTGCCCATCCTTCTCCCACAGAACAACTAAGGGCCTCAAACTGTGTGCCTTTGGGATTACAGTGAAGCTTCTTGTAATCTTTATGTTTCTCTTAACAATATGCCCAAAGTATGTGAGGCAGAACTTTGTCATCTTTACCTCCAAGGAGCCCCCCCAGCTGCACTTTCTCCATGACATATCTGTTTGGGTTTTGTTTGTTTGCTGTTTGGGGAGGTGTTTTGGCAGTTAATAGCATAGTCAGTACTCTTCTACAACATCACAATCCAAAGGCATCAATTTTTCTTCTTTCATTCTTATTTGTTGTCCAGCTCTCAGATGCATAGCAAGTGACTGAAAAATATCATTACTTAAATGAGGCGCACCTTAGTCCTCAAACTGGCATCATTGCCCCTCAGCAATTGGGAGAAGTTCTTGACTGCAGACTTCTCCAATGCAATGTATCTCCTGATCTCCTGACTGTTGATACTAAGTTTGCTGATTGTGGATCTAAGTTAGTTCAACTCTTTCACAATTTCACTCCTTGTTGTTGTTTTCTTTATGTTGAGATATAATCCATGTTAGAGGCTATAGTCTTTGATTTTCTGCAGCAAGTGCTTCAATTCATCCTCACTTTCAACAAGCAAAGTTGTGTTACCTGCATAACGCAGGTTGTTGAAGAGGCTTTCTCTGATTCTGATGCTACATTATACTTCACAGAGTTCAGTTTCTCAAATGATTTATTCAGCATACAGATGAAATAAGTATGGAAAGAGAGAATACAACCCTGACACATATCTTTCCTGATTTTAAAACATGTAGTGTTTTCTTGTTCTATTCACACAACAGCCTCTTGATCTAGGTTTAGGTTTCTCATGAGCACAATTAACTGTTCTGGGATTCCCATTCTTCTCAATGTTAGCCATAATTTGTTATGATCCACACAGTCAAATGCCTTTGCAAAGTCAATAAAATGCAAATAGATATTTGTCTGGTATTCTCTGCTCTCAGCCAGAATCTATCTGACATCAGCAATGATATTCCTAGTGCCATGGCCTCTCTTAAATCCAGCCTGAACATCTGACTGTACTCTGTCAATGTACTTATTCTAACATTCTAATCCTTGTTTTATTATCTTTAGCAATGTTTTCTTGGATTAATGATACTGTTCTATAATTTCCAAGTCCTGTTGGATCACCTTTAATGGGAATGGAAATAAATATGAATCTCTTTCAGTTAGTCTTAGTCCTCCAAACTTAGTCCTCCATATTTCCTGGCACAGATTGGTGAGCATTTCCAGGGCTGCACCTCTTATTTGAGACATGTCAACTGGTGTCTCATCAACACCTGAGGCCTTACTTTTGCCAACGCCGTGAACTCCTTCCTTCATTAAAATTGTCTCTTGATCATATGGTACTTCTGAAATATTTCCATGTTGGCCAATTATTTTGGGTACAGTGACTCTGTGTACTTCCTCCATCTTCTTTTAAACCTTCCTGGATCATTCAAGTTTGACCTTTAAGACCTAGTGATTCTACTCCTAGGAATATACTCCAAAGATCTGATAATGAGGACTCAAGTACTTGTACATCAAGATTTGCTGTAGCACTATTTACAAGAGTCAAATAATGGGAACAACTCAAGTGTCTATTAATAGATAAATGGAAAAATAAAGCATAATATTCACATGCAATGTAATATTATTAAATCATAAAGAGAAATGAAATTGTGACACATATCACAAAGCCAATAAACTTTGAAAATGCCATACTGAGAGAAGACAAATATACACAAAAGGAGAAATAATAAGTGACCCATACTTTGGACATGTTGTCAGGAGGGGCCAATCTGTGAGAAAAGACACCATCCTGGAAAAGGTAGAGAGTATGGGAAAGAGAGGGAGATTCTTAACCAGATGGATTGACTCAGTGACTATAAGTGCTTACTTTTGACTGAGATCCTAATAATGGCACCAGACAGGGCAAGGTTCAGATCTCTTCATAGGCTCTCTATGAGTCGTAGTTGACTATGATATCTAACAACAGCCACAATTTTTTTTAATTTTGTGTTTTCTTGGTTAGACTTATTAAAAACTTTTATTTTCATTTTATTTATTACATAGCTCATATACATTGTGTTTCATACTATTCTTCATTTATATTGTGTTTCATACAATCATTTGCATTCATTATTTTTTATAAAATTAATCACCATAGAAAATTAAAGCATCAGCTACTCAGGAGAAAGAATGATATTAACTTCTGATTAATCAGTAAAAACCAAGCAAGCAAGACGACAATGGGATGGCATGTGCACAAAGTTGAAAGATAACAACTGCCAATCAAGAATCCTGTATCCATCAGATATGAAGGAGAAATTATGTCATTTGCAGGGGGTGGAAAGGGGGAACTTGTGGAAACAAGACCGAAATTACAAAGAATTTTAAGGGAAATCCTTCACACAGAGACACGAAACAAAAATGGATGGACCATAGTAACCAGAATGAACAGAAAAAGAGACAAATCAAGATGCCAATGACAGAACCTGTCCTGTTAATAATCACACTTAATGTGACTGAACTAAATGCACTAATTAGGAGAAAAAGAGTAGCAGACTGGATTACAAAAAACTGCTAGCCCATCAATATGTTGCCTACAAGAGATATATCTAAGAAATGAAGGAAAAGTTAGACTAAAATCAAAGGCTGGGGAAAAAATGTATCAAGCACTAAAAAAATATATCATCCACAAAAAAAAGAAGTGGCAATACTAATCTCTAATAAACAGATTTCAGAATTAAAACCACCATAAAAGATAAGGGAGAACACTACACTGTGTAAGGATTAAAAGCACAATAGATCATGAAGACATAACCTTGGTAAACATCTATGCACCAAATGATAGATCTGCAAAATATATAAAATGAAAGTAAATAGAACTGAAGAAAAAATAGACAATGTGCACATTTGGGCATGCCTAAATTTTAAAATGTGGTAGGGCCTGAAGGCCACAGGCCCAAGGACCAAATATTAATTGATTTTGGGATGAACATTGTTTTAAGTGATATAGCAGTAGTCTGTCTATTTGCTATACTGAAGTTACTTAGAGTTGCTGTAATGTTGAACAACTGTGCTGTGTGTGTACCAAATAACATAATGGCTACTCATTGTGGATAGTGTTTGGTGGAGCTCCCAGACTGACTCAGTTTAGAAGGAGGAGTGGTATCCACTTCCTAATCCACATGCCTCTGGAAACTCTATAAACTTGGAGAATCAATGATAGTTATAGAAAGGCTTCTGGGTTTTGTTCACAGAGTTGCTATGAGTTGTGCTTGACTTGATGGAAACCAAAAACAACAACAGCAATAACAATAGTGGCAGGAGACTTTAACATACCACTCACAGCAAAGGAGGTCAACTAAAAAAAACTTAGAACATGCTGAAAATCTGAACTATACAATCATCCAACTTGGCTGGTAGAAGTATTCAGGGTATTGCACCCAACTAAAATTTTTTTCACATTCTTATCAAGTGCACCTGGTACATTCTGAGAGACAGTATTGATCATATACTAGGACACAAAGTAAGCCTCAACAAATTAAAAAAAACAAACAAACCCACCCACTACAGTGATACAAAGTATCTTCTTAGACCACAATGCCATAAAACTAGAAATTAATCACAAGAGGATAAAGCTTCGCTTCAACAATTTAGATCCTCCCAGAAGAGCTGTGGGTGAGCATTAACTTTACTGGTAAGTATATTCGTTTTCTCCTAGACACAAGAGCCTACTATTTGGTCCTTAAAGCCTTCTGAGGTCCCAACTCTTCTCACTATTTCTTAGTTGTTGGAATTGAGGGAAAACCTCATAAGCAGTTCCTTACTTCACTTCTGCCTTGCATGCGGACTTCCAAGCTGTAAAACAACCCAGTGGTAGATGGAATTTGGTCCACGACTTAAGAACAATAAATGACATAGTTGAGCCTCTACATCTTGTGGTTCCTAACCTTTATACTATAATAGACAAAGTGCTAGTCAATAGGCCTTTTATTGTAAGAACTACCTTCCCTCTGTAACTTTATTTGTGCCCCTATTAGAACCTCTACTTGGAATATTATTGCTTTTTTAATTTTTGACTCATTTACTTCTAACTTGTTAGTTAAATTTGTGTCTTCTAGGCTGCAACAGTTCCATGATGCATCTTCAAGGATATGAGCATGTATGGCTAAGCACAACTGATAACAGTGCATCTAAATCCCAAAATCAGTCTACGCAATAGTCTACGTGTTTCCTATTGCCAAAGGGGCCCTTTAGAGTAGTGAGAGAAGATCTTCACCCTGAAACCTACAGCGTCCCTTTTCAGCAGGAAGTAGCTAAGAGAATACGCCATCCCCTTTTCCTTATAAATTAAGGTGAATTCTCTCTCAGGGAGGAGTGATAGGGAATGGCAAAGGACACACTGACAAAGGAGATTAATCAGAACTGGCTTTGACACGCACTGTGGCAATTGAACAATTAAAACAGACTTTCAAGGGGGGGGAAAGAGGAACGAACTGGGGGGGGAGGGTAGAGAAAATAGTGCAACAATGAATAAATGGAAACCCAAAATCTCTGTAAATGTTCATTAAAATTAATAAAATGTAATATAATAAAAAAAGAGGATGAAGCTTATAAAACTACCCATATGGGAGTTAAATAAAACCCTGTTAGAACACAATTGGGTGATAAAAGAAATAAAGAACGACATTTAGAAGTTTCTTGAAACAAATTAAAATGAAAATACAACATACCAAAACCTCTGGGATGCAGCTAAGGCAGTCCTCAGGGGCCAGTTTATAGCAAAAGGCACACACATGATAAAGGAAGAAAGAGGCAAAATTAATAATTCAATACCTCCATCAAATAGAGAAAAAGAACAACAAAATAATCCCACAGCTTGTAGAAGAAAAGGAAGTTATAAGGACAAGAGCTGAAATCACTAAGATAGAAAACAGAAAGACAATCAAAACCATCAACAAGATCAGAAGATGATTTTTCATGTGGGTAAATAAAATTGACAAACCATTGAAAAAATTAACAAAAGATTATAAAAAAGAAGCCACAAATAACTTGGTTAACTAATGATAGAGGTGACATCACAACAGAACCAGATGAAATGAAACTTACAATATTGGAATATTATAAAAGGCTATACTCTGATAAATTTGAAAACCTAGAGGAAATTTCAGTTTTCAAGGACAAATTCCTTGAAACTCATGCCCTACTCAGATTGATATGGACAGATGTAGAACACTTGAGCAAACCCATCACAAAAGAATGATCCAGGGTTGTATTCTGTCTCCATACTTATTTAATATGTATACTGAGCAAATTAGGGCACACGAGGTGAAACCAGATTCTGGCTATGTGTGGAGCTCTGGGTTTCCATTGCAGATCTGGGCCTGAATGTCCCGTCTGGGCTAGGCTGGCTGGTTGTTAACAAAGCGGGTGGGATTCTGGAAGAATGGACAGTACATGAGAGGGAGGGAGGATGGTGGTCTCAGTTTCCTGCTGTGTGCAAAATGCTGGGGGTTCCTGGCACAAATTAGGGGGGTAAAAGGTGAAACCAGTTTCTGGCTATGTGCAGAGCTCTGAGTTTCTGATGCAGATCTGGGCTTGAATGTCCCATATGGCCTGGGCTAGAGCAAATTATTTGAGAAGCTGGGCTCTGTGAAGAGGAGTGTGTCATCAGGATTGGAGGGAGTCTCATCAATAACTTGTATTATGCAGATAACACAACCTTGCTTGCTGAAAATGAGGAGGACTTGAAGCACTTGTTGCAAAAGATCAAGCCATGCAGCCTTGGCTATGGATTCATCTCAATGTAAAAAAAAAAATTCTTACTACTGGACTGATTGGCAACATCCTAATGGATGGAGAAGAGATTGAAACTGTCAACAGCTTCATCTTTCTTGGATCCACAATTAACACCCTTGGTACCAGCAGTCAGGAGATAAGGAGAAAAATTGCACTGGGAAAATCTGCAGTTAGGAACCTCTCCAAATTATTGAGGAGTAATGTCAGTTTGAGGACTAAAGTGCATCTGATTCAGGACATAGTCTTTCCAATCACATGCTACGCATCTGAAAGCTGGACAGTGGATAAAGACAAGAGAAGAATTAATGCCTTTGAGCTGTGATGTTGGAGAAGATAGCCGAACATGCCATGGATGGCCAAGAGAACAAACAGATATGTCTTTTTTTTTTTTTTTTTTTTTTTATGTCTTAGAGAGAGAGGGTGCAGCAGGAGTGCTCTTTGGAGGCAAGAATGATGAGGCTTCACCTCACATATTTTGAGTATGTTGCTAAGAGGGGCTATTCTTGGAGAAAAACATGGGGCTGGTAAGGGTGAAGGAGGGAAAGACCCTCAACCAGGTGGATTGACACCTGGGCTCTTGTGTGTCAGGAAATGTGAAGATGGCACACAACAGAACAGAGTTCAGATCTTTTGTTCATAGGGTCGCTATGAGTCATACTCAACTCAACAACACCTAACAACAGTGTTTCCATTGAGGCCCTTGTCTTCCAACTCACTGACTCTCTGTTCCATCTCTTTTACCTATTTTGTCTCTCCAGTATATTGGACACTTCTGCCATTTCATTCTTAATATTCTGTATTGCATTTTCATCCACTTCTATTACTTCCATTACTCTGTTTTACTCTGTCTTGTGATGATTTTTTTAAGCTCTTATACCTCTTCATCGATAGTTTCAATTCTTTTCTTTCCTCTTTTGCATTTTATTCCATAGTTGTTCAAGTTGCTATTCATTGATATATTTCTTTGGCTTCCCTGTCTCTGGAGTATTTGCTTTCTCAGTGGCTTCTATTGTTTCTTCCATCATTTGCACCTTCTTCTGTAGCTGTTCTAATAACTCTACATCAACATATTTCTTCTGGTTCTCTGTGTCTGGTATTCATTGGGTCTGCAATTTTTTTTTTTCTGCTTTGTTGGGAAAAGTGTTAGCTTGGTTTTTTTTCATGATGTTTTATGTTGCCTGCTGCTTTCTTGACACTATGTGAATCTTTTCTTGGCAGATATTAGGCTGTTATAAGTGTGTAACCTCCCAAGGGAAGGCAATGTTCTGTGAAGGATGTATGTTTATTAGTGCTCCCTGAAGTGGGATGTGAGAGTTCGTTCTCTGGAAAACCATGTGTTGTTTTTAAGACATCCCAGGCCTTTTCCATGTGTTGTCATCAGGAGGATTCAAGGGCAAAAGTACCTGGATCATAGAGCACAAGCAAGTATTGTTCTCTGGAAATGGAGGCAGGTATATTCTTCTAGGTTGGTGGTTTGTTTGTGTGATTGTTTGTTTTTACCTTTTTATTGTACTCTGAACAAAAGTTTAGAGAGCAACATTGGTTTACATTCAACCATTCACATACATTTTGTTTTAGGAGTTTAATTACAGTTTCTACATTGTAAAAACACTCTTCCCACTTCTTCCTTGTCTTTCTTGTTTCCATTCATCCTTCTATTTTATCGCTTTCTATCTTCTGAGCATTCTTCCTTTTCAATCACTTGAACAGCAACAATGTTTTGTGAAATATCTACAACATTCAAGTGCAAGAGTTCAAAGATTATTATTATTTGTGTTAGGTGTTGTGAAATATGTTCCAAGACATAGTAACACTACATACAACAGAACAAAACACTGTCTGGTCCTGCATCACACTAAAAATAATGGCTATATTTAGCCCATTGTTGCAGTTACTGTGTCAATTCATCTTGTTATGGATTTTTCTCTCTTTCATCAGGCAAATATGATAAACTTCTGCAGGGATTGGCCTTTCCTGATAATATGCTCAAAATAGGTAAGATAAAGTCTCACCTCCTCTTTTCTAAGCAACATTCTGACTATACTTCTTTCAAGACAGATTTTTTTTTCTTCTGGTGGCTCATGGTTAATTTTGTTAGGTCTTATTGAGTTGATTATGACTCATAGCAATCCTATTAAGACAAAATCAGAACCTTGACTCATCCTACACCATCCTCACAATCTCTGTCATACTCAAGCCCACTGTTGCAGTCACTGTGTCAGTCCTTCTCATTGAGGATCTTCCTCTCTTTTGTTGACCTTTCACCTTTTCCAGCATGATGGGTAGATGAGACAAAGTTTCATAGTTCTTGCCTCTAAGCAGCACATTGCTTTCACTGTCTCCAAGACAAATTTGTTATTATTTTTGTAGCACATGGCATATTTTCTTTTCTTTTCCAAAACTGCAACTCAAAGATGTCCATTCTTCTTTATTTGCCCTTATTAATTGTTCCACTTTCACAAGTACTGCTGTTCTGTGTCGTTGAGTTGGAACTGACCCATAGCTGATGCTGCAATGAGTTTTCAGAAGCAGTCAATCACATGGGAAGAGATAGAAAGAGCAGCTGGTGAATTTGAACCACATACTTTTGAGATTGCAGCATCTTACCACTAGGCCACCAGAGCTTGTGTTGACAAATGCTAGAGGTGATTAAAAACACTGTGGGGGGGAAAAAAAACACTGTGGGGCACACTTTAGTCATCAAATTAGCATCTTTGTTTTTTAACACTTTGAAAAGGTCTTCATAAGAGATTTCACTAAGCAAATGCATGTTTGGATTAATTTGGCTGCTTCCATAATCCTTAATTAATAATCCAAGTAGAATGAAATCCTTGATAATTTCATTTTTTCCCCTTCCTTTAGCAAGATTATGTTTATTGATCCATTTGTGAATATTTTTGCTTTCTTTCCGTTGAGATCTAATCTATACTGAAGGTGGTTTAATCTTCCCCAGTGAGTGCTACAAGTCCTTTCTACTTTCAGCAAGTAAGGTTGTGTCATCTGTAAGTCACAGGTTAAGAAGTCTTCCTGTGGGGAGCTCTGGTGGCCTAGTGGCAAGAAGCTGCACTGCAATCCCAGAGGAACACGGTTCGAGTCCACCAGATGCTCTGCCGGAGAAGGAGGCGCAATATCCTCCTGTACCAGTCAGATCTGATTTGACGGTACATGCACACAAAAATAAAAAAATAAAAAAAATTTAAAAAAAAAAAGAAGTCTTCCTGTAATCCTGATAGCAAGTTTTCATTCATACAGTCCAGTTTCTCCAATTATTTGCTTAGACATAATGAATAAGCATAGTGAAAGGATACAACCCTGATGCACACATTATCTGATCTTACATAATGCAGTCTTCCCTGCTCTGCTCAAATGACTATCTCTTGGTCTATGAACAGGTCCTGCATGAGCACAGTTAAATGATCCGGAATTCCCACTCTTCACAATGTTACCCACAATTTATTATAATCCACAATGTCAAATCTTTTCACATAGTCAAAAGAACACAAGTAAACTTTTCTGGTATTCTCTACTGTTAGCCAAGATCTATCTGACATCAATAATTAAGCTCTTAATTCTATGTCTTCTTCAAATCTGACAGAATTTCTTATCAACTCACTATTACAATCATTTTCACATTGTTGTTGTTACATGCCATCAAGTTGCCTGTGACTCATAGCAACTTTATGAACATAACTCTGAACTCTGCTCTATCCTGAGCCAGTCTCACTGTCTCTGATATAATTAACCTCATTGCTCCAGATACTGTGTCAATCTCTCTCATTTGGGCTTTTCCTCTCCTGTGCTATCCCTCCACCCTTCCAAGCATGCTGTCCTTCTCTAGGGACTGGTCTTTCCTGCCACATGCCCAAAATATGTGAGACAGAGCTTGGTAGCAAGAGTAACCTGGTTTCACTCTCTCTAGGATAAACCTGTTTGTTCTCTTGGCAATCCATGGTATAGCCAATACTGTTCTCCAGCACCACAACTCAAAGGCATCCGTCCTTTTTCCATCTTCTCAGCTCATTGTGTAGTTCTCTGATGCATAGTAAGTAATTATAAAGATCATGGCATGAATCAAGTGTACCTCAGTCTCCAGACTGACATCATTTCTCTTCATTATTTTTGAGAGGCCCCAAACAGCAGCTTCCCCCAGAGAAATTGTCTTGATTTCTTGATTGCTAGTGCCAAGAGTGTTGATTGTGGAGCTAAATAAGCTGAAATAGTTAACAACCTCAATCTCTTCTCCATCGGGAATCTTTGTTTTCTTTTTTTTTAATTTATTATTAATTTCAATGAAAAATTATAGAGACTTTGGATTTCCATTCATTCACTGTTGCACTTTTCTCACCTCCCAACTCTCCCCCCTAGTACACTACCCTCTTGGAAAAATAAAATTCTTTCATTGTTTTACAATCCCTCCCCCCAGGTCCACTCCACTATACAGCCTTCCCTCTGGACTCCTGTCATGACAAAAATACCTAATAACTTATCCATCTTAAAGTTTTCTCCCTCATCTGTTTCAGTGCACTATACATGATTGAACCCATCCTTCTGAGCCTCCTCCCAACCTTGAGGTCAGTCTTACTTTACAACAGTGGCATCATACAGTATTTGTCCTTTTGTGACTGAGTTACTTCACTCAGCATAATGTCCTCCAGGGTCACCCATTTTGAATAATATTGCATGAGTTCCTTGTTTTTCAATACAATATAGTATTCCATTGTGTGAATATACCACAGCTTCTATATCCATTCATTTGTTGATGGGCACTTAGGTCGTTTCCAACTCCTTGCTGTTGTGAACAAAGCTGTGATAAACACGGGTGTGCATATATCTGCTTGGATGTCAGTTATGGTCTCTTTGGGGTATATTCCCGGTATTGGAATTGCTGGGTCGAATGATATCTCTATTTGCAACTTTTTGAGAAAACACCATACTGCCCTCCACTGTGGTTGCACCAGAATCTTTGTTTTCTTGATGATGAGCTTCAATCCATATTGAAGACCATAGTCCCTGACCTTCTGCAGCAAGCCCTTCAAGTCCTCCTCAGTTTTAGCAAATAAGGTTGTGTCATCTGCATAAAGTAGGCTGTTGATGAGTCTTCTTCCAATCCTGGTGATATATTCCCCCTCATAAATGCCAGCCTCCCAAACGATCTGTTCTGCATATAGATTGAAAAGTTATGGAGATAAGGTGCATCCCTGAAGCATTCCTTTCCTGATTTTGAACCATTCAGTATTTCCTTGCTCTGTTCTGAGGACTGCATCCTAGTCTAAGTATAGGTTTCACATGAGCATGATCAAATGTTCTAGGATTTCCACTCTTCTCAAAGTTAGCCACAATTTGTTGTGATCCACACAGTCAAATACCTTTGTGTAGTCAATAAAGCCCAGATAGACATTTCTTTGGTATGCTTTGTCTTCAGCCAAGATAATATCTTCAGTGCCATAGCCTCTTCTAAGCTCAGCCTATATTTCCTTACTTTTTCCTTTTCTCCAATGAAATTTTACTTGCATTTGATATTAATGATACAGTTTTATAATTTCTACATTCTGTTGATCATCTTTCTTTGTAATGGATACAAATATAGAACTCTTCTAATTGCTTGACTTTCAAATTGCTTGGCTTTAAAATTTCTTGTAATGTTGTTGTTGTTATATGCCATTGATTCATTTGCGACTCATAGAGATCCTATGTACAAGAGCCCTAATCCCTGCTCTGTCCTGGGCCAATCTCATTGTCTCCGACACCTATTCCCACTACCCTAATCAATGAATCAATCCATCTCATCAAGGGTCTTCCTCTCCTGCGCTGCCCTTCCACTCTGCCAAACATGATGTCCCTCTCCAAGGACCAGTCCCTCCTTGCAACATGTCCAAAATATGTCAGATGAAGCTTCAGAATCCTTGCCTCCAAGGAGCAGCCTGGTTTCACCCTCTCCAGGACAAATCTGTTCTCCTAGCAGTCCATGGTATATTCTTCTCCAGCATCATAGCTCAAAGGCATAAATTCTTTTTCTATCATCCCTAGTCACTATCCAGCTCTCCGATGCATAGCATGCAATTGTGAAAACTATAGCCTGGCTCAGGTGCACCTTAGTCTCCAGCCTGATGTCATTGCTTCTTAATATTCTGGAGAGGTCCCTGACAGCTGACTTTCACAATGCAATTCGTCTCTTGATTTCCTGGTTGTTGGTACCAAGAGTGTTGACTGTGGAGCCAAGCAAATGAAAACTGTTAACTATCTCAATCTTCACCATCCATACTGATGCTGCCAATTGGCTCATGGTGAGAATCTTTGTTTTCTTGATGTTGAGCTTCAATCTGTATTGAAGGCTGAAGTCCTAGACCCTCTTCAGCAAACACTTCAGGTCCTCCTTAGTTTCAGCAAGCAGGGTTATGTCATCTGCATAAAGCAGGTTGTTGTTGACTCTTTCACCAATCCTGATGCCACTCTTCTCCTCATAGAGCCCAGCTTCTCAAATAATCTGTTCTGCATGCACATTGAAAAGGTATAGAGACAGAATACATCCTTGGTGGACAACCTTCCCAATTTTAAAAAGTGTAGTGTCTTCTTGCTCTGTTCTGAAGACTGCCTGGTTCAACTATAGGTTTCACAAAAGCACCATCAAATGTTCTGGGATTCCCATTCTTCTCGGTTCAGCCACAGCTTGCTGTGATCCACACAGTCAAATGCCTTTGCATAGTCAATGAAACACAGATAAACATTCCTCTGGTACTCTTTGCTTTCTGCCAAGATCCATCTAACATTAGCTGTAATATCCCTAGTGTCACGACCTCTTCTAAACCCAGCCTGCATATCTGGCAGTTCTCTATCAATGTGTTGCTCCAGTTGTTTTTGGATCATTTTCAGCAGAATCTTGTTTGCATGTCGTATTAATGATATCGTTCAGTATACTCTGTATACTCCTTCCATCTTCTTTTAATGATTCTTGGATCATTTAACACTCTACCCAAAACATCCTTCAGTATTGCCACTTGTGGCTTGAATTTGTTTTTCAGCTCCTTCAGTTTAAGAAATGCTGAGTGAGTTCGCCCTTTTGATTTTCTGACTCCAGCTCTTTCACATTTCATTATAGTATCTTGCTTTGTCGTCCCGTGCTGCACTTTGAAATTTTCTGTTCAGCTCTTTAATTTCTTGATTCCTTCCTTTAGCTTTGGCTTCTTGGCATTCTAATGCAATATTCAGAGTCTCATCCGACATCCATCTTGGTCAGTGTTGAATCCACTTGTTGAAACTTTGTAGTTTGTATCTGGTCAATGTCTAATTTTTTTTTTCTTCTTTTCTTTCTTTTACCAATGACTCCAGCACAGTTCAGGCTTCTTCCTTCAGTACTATCACTTCTGGATCATATGCTCCCTTCTGAAATGATGCCCGGTATTTGTTGTCGTAAGCACACAGGTCAAATCCACCAGAGGCTCCGTGGGAGAAAAAGAGCAATCTCCTTCTGTGTGTTTTATTGCCTGTGAAAACTTGCTGGAGGATCAGATATGTGTCGGTTCCAAAACGATGGCACACAACAACAGTTACCAATAAGGGAGCTCTGGTGGCCTAGTAGCAAAAAGCTTTGCTGCAACCCCAAATCCACATGGTTCAAATCCACCACCTGCTCTTTGGTAGAAAGATAGATAATCTCTTCCTGTGCAATATACTGCATCTGAAAACCCACTGGAGGGTCAGCTATGAATCAGTCCTGACTTGATGGCACACAACAACAACAACAGCAGCAGCAGCTGTTATTGTTAAGTCCATTTTCATTCATGGAAATTCCTTGTGTACAGAGTAGAATAATTTCATAGAGTTTTCAATAGTTATGATCTTTTGGGATCAGATTGTCAGCTCTGTCATCCAAAGTGCCTCTGGGTGAGTTTGAACCACCAGATCTTCAGGTTAGTTGAGTACTTAACCATTTGCACCACCCAAGGACTCTTAGGCACTTGATGTTGTTGTTAAGTGCCATTGAGTTGGAACTGACTCATAACTGACCTTCAATTGCATTTTCAGAGGCCATAAATTGCAAGGGAGGAGATTGCCCATCTTTCCATTGGGGAGCAGCTTGTGGATTTGAACTGCCTGTCTTTGGATTGGCAGTTCAACTCCTTACCACAAGACCACTAGAGTTCCCCTGATCAGTATATTTTGTTTCCCTCTTCTTCTGAATTCTCTACCTTCATTTCTTCTCACCCAGTATTCTTCTGCCTGGATAATGAGTTC
The DNA here is from genome assembly GCF_000299155.1 of Elephantulus edwardii. NCBI lineage: Eukaryota > Metazoa > Chordata > Mammalia > Macroscelidea > Macroscelididae > Elephantulus > Elephantulus edwardii. Next base: position 1,558,065 of record NW_006399813.1, read on the forward strand.
ATGATTCCAGGAGAGCAAAGGCCTTCTTGATATAAAAGTGGGAAAGAAAAGTTAATAGTATATTAAATCCATGTGATGATGAAGCGTTTTATCAGTTTAGCTGCACATACATGGGTGTGAGAAAATAATATTGTCCTCTGCGAGTTAAAATAGTGTAACATGGGAATAGACTGAGGTATTTTCTGGAACACATGATAAGAGCTTGGAAATGCCCTGGGCTCCAATAAAAGTAAATTGGGCATAATTTCAGAAAGATAGAGTTACAATTTGTTGAGAGTAAACTCAATCAATTGCACCCTGTTCAAAGATAGATTGTGTAACAGAAGAAGCAAATGCCCTAGTTTCATCTGGGTCTGTTGTTGTGGTTAAAGGAAACATTCTTGCACCCACTCACATGTTACTTATAATTATTTAAGTGTAATATGCTTTTCTATAGGACAAATTCTTAGAAATGGAATTAAAATTGCCTTCCAAAAACTTATTATAAGTTTAAGATACCCTCTCTCACCAACAATATTGATGGCAATTTTCTAAGAAGCTTATTGTTGTGGTTGCTGGGTGTCATTTAATAAATTCCAACTCATAGCAACTCTATATGACAAGAGTAAAAATTCCCCAAAGGATTGGTTTCTACAGCAGCAAATCTTGCAAAGAGCAGATCAATAAATCTTATCTCCTGCCAACCTGAAGGTGGATTTAAACCACTGAGAATGGATTACCAATTTTCATCCATTACATAGTTGTTGTTGTAATTGTGCATGGTCAAGTTGTAACTGGCCCGTAGCTGACTCTTCAGTAGGTTTTCAGAGGCAGCTAATCACATGGCAGGAGATCGTCCATCCTTCTTCCGCAGAGCAAATGGTGGATTTGAACTGTGTACCTTTGGAATTGCAGGACAGTTTCTTGCCACTAAATGTAAAATAAGGTATTACTGAGAGTTTTAATGGTACATCAATTTGCTTTTTTTCCTCACTTTCTTTTTATTTTATATTGGTTTGCATACAAAATTTATACACATTGTGTATTATTCATATTTTACATATTTGTTTTTGTGAAAATATACTTAATAGATTTTATGTTTATTCAACAATTTCTACATTTTTATTTCAACCACGTTGATTTTGGCCACCATTGACTTAGACCAATTGCTCCGTAAGCTGTGCTTTAGAGTTACTGTTACCAGTTTCATCTGATGTAGATACTTCCCTAAAAGATTGCAATGCCCAAGATCTCTAGGTGCTATAAAGGGTCAGGAGCTACAGATTGGCAGTTCAAGGCCATGCAGTGTCACTGAAGGAGATACAGGCCTAGAAATCTGACTCTGTAAAGGTAACAGCCAAGAAAGCTCAGTGGAGCAGCTCTACTTTGTGACCCAAAGGATTTTGTAAGTCATGAATCAACAGCAGACACAAAAGGAGTATTAAAATAACTCGGTGTGATTATTGTTGTTACTATGGTGTCATTCACATTGCTTCTGACTCATAATAACCCTATAGACAACAAATAAAAACCTTGCCCTAACCTGCCTGTCCTCGCACTCTCCACCACATCATATATCTCAGTCATGGTTGCAGTCTCTGTGTCAATCCATCTGGTTGAGGGTCCCCCTCTCCTCCTCAACTTCTTCTTTTATGTCATTTTCCAATTATAATGTCCTTTTCCAAGGATTGGAGTCATGCCCAAAGTACGTGAGATGACATTTTACTCTTCTTGCTTTCAATGAACTTCCTACCAGACAGATATGTTTGTTCTTTTGGAAGTCCATAGTATATTAAATACTCTTAGCCAACACCACAATTGAAAAGCAGTGATTCTTCTGTGATCTTCCTTTTTTATCGTCCACATGCAATTACAAGTCCTGCGACTTATATCAGATGCACCTTGGTCTTTAAATTGACAGCCTTACTCTTGAGCACTTTAAAGAGGTCCTTGACAGCAGATTTCCCCAATGCAACAAGCCTTTTGTTTTCTTAACTGCTGCTAGCCATGGGTGTTTCTTGTGGAACCAAACAAAATTAAATCCTTGACAACTTCCATCTTTTCTCCATCATGATGTTATCTATTGGTCCAGTGGTAAGGACCTTTGTTTTCTCAGTGCTGAAGTGTAATCCAAACAGAAGATTTATCTTCTTCAATCAAGTGTCCCACCTCTTCACTTTCTGCAATCAAGCTTATGTCATCTGAATAACATAGGTTGTTGATGAGCTTTCCTCCAATCCTGATGCCACATTCTTTTGTAATGTAGTTTCTCATATTATTTGCTCAGCATATAGACAGAATAATATAGAGAAAGAATCCAACTCTAACCACATCTTTCTTGATTGTAAACCTAACAGTATCTCCTTGTCCTGTTCAAATCAATGCTTCTTGGTTGATACACAAGTTTCACATGAGCACAATTAAGCGTTCTGTAATTCCCTTTCTTCTCAATGTTATTCATATTTGTTATGCTCCACACAGTCAAATGCCTTTGCAAAGCAAATGAAAATCTTTTGTAGTAGTCTCTGCTTTCAGCCAAGATTCATCTGACATGAACAATAATCTCTCACTTCATAGCCTCTTCTGAATTCAGCTTGAATTTGTCTAAGTTCCCTGTCAATGTACTGTTGCAGTCATTTTTACAGTAATCTTCAGCAAGATTTTAATTGCATGTGATATTTAAAATTGTTGTTGTTGTTGCTGATTGCCATCAAATCCAGCACGACTCATAGCAACTCTATGAAGAAAAGGCCTGAAGCCTTTCTAGAACTATCATCATTTATCAAAGCTCACAGAGTTACTAGAGGCATCTTGTTTAGGAAGCGGGTGCCACTCCCATTTATTTGTGCAGTAATTTCTGCTTTTCTTGAATCTCCTTTTTCTGGAATAGACACAAATAGGAATCTTTTCCAGCCAGCTAGTATAACATTGTTATTATGTGCCATCAAGTCATATATGACTCATAGCAACTTTTTGAAGAACAGATCTGAACCCTATCCTATCCTGCTCCATCCTCATCTCCAACATCCTTGAGCCTTTGTTGCAGTCACTGTGTAAAATCCATCTCATTGAGGGTCTTCCTCTTTTCCCTGGCCTTCTACTTTTCCTAGGTGTCCTTTTCCAGGAATACCGCCTTCTAATAACATGCCCAAAATATGTTAGATGAAGCTTTGCTATCCTTACTTCTAACAAGCAATCTGGCTGCACCTTCTCTAAGACATATATATTTGCTATTTTGGCAGTTTATGGGATATTCAGTGCTCTTCTCTGATACCACAACTTAAAGGCTTTGATTTTCTTCTGTCTTCCTTATTCACTGTCCAGTTCTCAAACTCATAGCAAGTGATTGAAAAGATCATGGCTTGATTCAGGCACATCTTAATCTTCAAATTGATATCATTGTTCCTCAGTAATTTGGAGAGATCCCTGATAGTATAGACTTTACCAACACAAAATGTCTTTTAATTTTTTTTATTTACTACTAGTTTATTTACAAAATTCAAATAAGAATTTGAACAAATTCTTTCAATTTTGCTCACCCCCCCACCCATCAAATTGTACAACCTGATGATTAATCCCTCCCTCCCCCTGTACATCCACATCCTCTGCTTCCGGCCTCTCCCACCCCTCTTGTATCCTTGTACTCATTCTACAATAATGGTTTCATACAATATTTATCCTTGTGGGACTGAGTTAGTTAACCCAGCATAACGCTCTCCAGTCCCTCCCAAGTTAGGTAATAATTGACAAAATCATTGCTACTGAATGCTGCATAATATTCCATCATGTGAATGTACCATAATTTCTCAATCCATTTGTTTGTGGTTGGACAACTGGGCTGTTTCCATGTTCTTGTGATGGTGAACATTGCTGCTATGAATATTGGCATACAAATCCCCGTTTGTGCCTCAGTGCTCATATTCTCAGAGTATATTCCATGTAGTGGAATAGCCGGGTCATATGAAATTTCTATGTTCAGCTTTTTGAGGAAGTGCCAAACTGCTTTCCAGAATGTTTGTAACATTTTCCAAACCCACCAACTATTTATGAGAGATCCTATCTCACTACATCCTCTCCAACATCTATTACTTGCTGCCCTGTTAAACTTTGCCACTCTTACTGGAGTGAGATAGTACCTCATTGTGGTTTTGATTTGTGTCTCTCTTATTGCCAGTGATTTGGAGCATTTCTTCATGGGTCTGTTTGCCATTTGAATATTTTCCTCTGTGAAAATTCCTTTCATGTCTTTTGCTCATTTTGTAATTGGGTTCTCGGTCTTTTCCTTGTGGAGTCCTAGGAGGAGTCTGTAAACTGTTGTTATAGGACTCTTGTCTCGGATGGTGTTACCAAATGTTTGTTCCCAGTCTGTAAGTTTTCTTTTCACCCTGGTGGAAAAAGTGTTTTATGTACTCAGGGATTTAATCTTTAGATGGTCCCATGCATCACTTTTATCCTCTTTAGAGTGTGCATTTCTGGTTGTATTTTGCAGTTTCTTTATACCTTGGACTAGTGCTTCTAAGCTTGATCCCAGTTTGTTTCATATGAACATTATGGTTTGGGGCTTTACTCCCAGGTCTCTGATCCACCTTGAGTTGATTTTTGTGTGTGGTGTGAAATGTGGATCCTGTTTCAGTTTTCTGCAGGTGGAAGCCCAATTTTTCCAGCACCATTTTTTTAAAGGTTACCATTTCCCCATTTGATAGCTTTGACTTCCTTGTCAAATATCAGTTGATTATATACAGCTGGGTCTATTTCTGGGTTCTCAATTCTGTTCCATTGGGCTATGTGCCTGTCATAATACCAGCACCATGCTGGTTTTGTTACTACTGCTATGTAGTAGGTTTTGAGGACAGGGAGTGCTACGCCTCCAACCTCAATTTTGTTTCTCAGAAGTGTTTTTCTTATTCAGGATCTCTTGCCTCTCCAAATAAGTCTGATCATTTCCCTTTCAATCTCCTTGAAAAATGAATTTGGTATCTGGATTGGGATTGCACAAAATGTCTTTTCATAAATTTTTTTGTTTTGATTTTTGACTGTTGGTGCCAAGTGTGTTGGTTGTGGATCAAAGTAAGATGAAGTTGTTGACAGTTCAATTCTTTCTTCATCTATCATAATATTGTTTATTGGCCCAGTGTGAGGATTTTTGTTTACTTGATGTTTAGATGTAATTCAAATTAAGGCTATAGTTTGATCTGCAATAAGCATTTCAAGTCCTCCTCACTTTCAACAAGCATGTTTGTGTCATCTGGATAATGTAGCTTGTTGATGAGTCTTCCTTAGATCCTGATGCCTCCTTCCTTATCACAGGGTCTAGCTTCATGCATTATTTGTTCAAGATACAGACTGAACGGGTATGAAGAAAGGATATTGCCCTGAAGCACATCTTTCCTGATTTTAAACCACGCAGAATTCCCTTGCTGGTTCTGGACAACATCTTCTTGATCTAGGTATAGGTTTTGCATGAGCATGAATAAATTATGTGGGATTCCCACTCTACCCAATGGTAGCCATAATTTGTTATGATCCACACAGTCAAATACCCTTGCATAGTCAATACAACACAAATAGACATTCTTCTGATATAGTCTGCTTTCTGCCAGATCCATCTGATATCATCTGTGATCAGTCTTCTAAACCTAGCTTGGACTTCTGGCAGTTCTCTCGCAATTTACTGTTCTAGCCATTTTTTTATTAATATGTTGCTTGCATGTAATATTAATGATATTGTTCTATCATTTTCACATTCTGTAGAATCATCTTTACTGTGGATGGAACAAAAATGGATCTCTTCCTATCATTTGGCCAAGTATTTGTCTTCCAATTTTCTTGGGACAGAATGATGAGCATGTCCAGGGCTGCATCTGTTATTTGAAACATAGCAATTGGTATCCCACTGGATACCAATTCTGGAGCTTTACTTTTTGCCAATACCATCACTGCAGCCTGAACTTCTTCCAGTATTACCATTGGCTCTTTTTCATATGCTGCTTCTTATAAAATTTCAGTGTCAATCAACTGTTTTGGGTACAGTGGCTCTGTGTATTCCCTCTATCTTCTTTTGATACTTCCTGAATCATTTATGATGTAGCCAGTAGCATCTCTTAGTATTGGAACTTGAAGGTTGACTTTGACTTCTCAGTTCTTTCAACTTGAGCAATCTTGAGTAAGTGAGTGGTTCCCTTTTCATTCTCTAACTCATAAGAACACTTTGCTTTGTCTTTTCGAGCTGCCCTTTGACATTTCCTGTTCTTCTCTTTCACTTCTGCATCTCCTACCTTTGCTCTGGCTTCTCTACACTCTAGTGCAATTTTATTGTTTTAAATTTTTTATTAGTTTGCAAAAAATAATTCATTTACATTGTGATTCATTCATGTACATTGTGTTTTACACAATAATTCCTTTACACTGTATTTTATATAACTAATTACCATTGGTGGACACAATTTTTAGAGTCCCTTCTGACATCCATTTTGGTCTTTTTTTCCTCTTCTATGTAATGACCTTTTGCACTCTTCGTGGTTGATATATCCCTTATATCACCCCACAACTCATCTGGTCTTTGATCATTAGTGTTCAGTGCCTCAGACTCACACATGAGATGATTTTTAATCCAGGTGGGACCAACTTAAGGTCATATTGTTGTTCTTATGGGCTTGCTTTAATCTTCATCAGCTTCAGTTTGAACTTGCACATGAGTAATTGATGAGTCTATTCCACCGTCAGCACCTGGCCTGGTTTTGACTGCTAAACTGAGCATCTCCAAAAATTCTTCCCACAAATGTAGTCAATCTGATTTCTGAGAAGCCCATCAAATGAGGTTCATGTGTAGAGTCACTGTCTGTATTTCTTAAAAGAGATATTTGCAATGAATAAGTCATTGAAAGTACACTACTCAGTTATTCGTTCTCCAGCCTCATTTCTTTCTTTATTATTCACAACTTTAGCATTTCAGTCTGCAATTATTATTAATGCACCTTGATTGCTTATTTGGTCAACTTTGGACTGAAAGTTGATACAATTCCTCAATTTCCTCCTCTCTGGCCTTAGTTGTTGGTGTTTATGTTTGAGTAATAGAGGTATAAATAGATTTTCCTTGTATATCCACCACTGATAGCATCCTGTCACAGCACTGTGCTCCAGAATAGATTTTGAAATGGTCTTTTTAACTATGATTGTGGCACTATTCTTGTTTTGTTTCTGTGTTCTTTTTTAAACAGTTATTAATTGATATTTTAATGAAAGTTTGCAGAAAACTTGGATTTCCATTCATTTATTGTTGCACATTTTTCTCGGTTCCCCTTACCCCCGTCCCACAGTTTGCTTTTCTCTTTTACAAGATTCCTTCATTGTTGCAGTTTCCTCCCTCCCACCCTTCCTCCCACCCCCAGTCCACTTTGCTATGCACCTCTTATTCTGGACTGTCGTCATGCAAATAATACCTAATCATATATTTCTTTAGACAGTTCTTTCCCTCATCTGTTTCAATGCTGTATTCATTATTTATTCCCTCTTTTCTTAGTTTCCCCCAGCCCCCCATGTCTGTCCTGTTTTGTAACAGTGACATCATGCAATAATTGTCCTTTTTTTAAAAATTTTGTGTGTGTGAGTGTAGCATCAAATCGGATCTGACTGGTACCAGAGGAGATTGTCCCTCCTTTTCCAGCACAGCATCTGGTGGAGTTGAACTGCTCACCTCTGGGAAGTATTTATCCTTTTGAGACTGGATATTTCACTCAGCATAATGCCCTCCAGGGTCACACATTTTGTGTAGTATTTTATGAGTTTCTTGTTTTTCAGTGCTGCACAGTATTCTGTTGTGTGAATTTACCACCATTTCCCTATCCATTCATTTCTTGATGGGCACTTGGTTTGCTTCCATCTCTTTGTTCTTGTGAACAATGCAGCAATAAACATGGGTGTGCATATATCTGTTTGGGTGGCCTTTCTGATTTCTTTAGAGTATATTCCCAGTAGTGCAATTGATGGGTCAAATGTATTTCTATTTCCAGCTTTCTGAGAAAGCACCATACTCCTCTCGATAGAGGAATGCAACACCATTCTTCCTCAAATTTTTTAATCCCAGAATATTAAATCAAAGGATTGTTTGATTTAAAGTGGCCAATGCTAGTCCATCTCAGATCTGTTCATCTTTATGTATTCCAGTTCATTTTTTACTAAGTCCAATTTTCATACTTTTATACTTTGTACGAATGTTCCAATTATCAGTAGATGCTTGCAGCAATTCTTCATTTTTCAGTGTCTTGCAATTTGAGGCCTCTCCCTCCTGGGCTCTCCGTAACTGTGTAACTGTTCTACTTTTCATAGGATTTTCAGAGGCCTGTTATTTCAGAAGTGGATCTTTCTTCCTAGTGTGTCTTAATCAGGGATTTCTCTTTAGTCCAGTATCTGACAGATAAGTGCTGTAACCAGGAGAACAGATGACAAACAAGCAATCATCTGTATAGCTACTAAGAGCATCAAGATGCAAATCACTTGCCTAATACAAGAAACTGAGAAGTGAGTATAGCCCCTAATAAGCAAGGTTGTGTCATCTGCATAATGCAGGTTATTAAAGAGTCTCCCTCTACTCCTGATGCCACATTCCTCTCTTCATAGAGTCCAGCTTCTCAAATAATTTGCTCAGTGTACAGATTGACTAGGCATGGAGAGAGAATACAACCCTGACACACTGCCTTCTTAATTTTAAACGATGCCATGTTCCCCTGCCCTATTTGCACAACAACCTCCTGGTCCAGGTATAGGTTTTGCATGAGCACAGTTAGTGTTCTGGGACTCCCATTCTTCCATTATTCTCAATGTCAGCCACAACTTGTTATGATCCACACAGTCAAGTGCCTTTGTATAATCAATAAAGTCTTCTCAGTCTCCTCCTCTCATTCACACACATTTCTAATTAACAGGAACCCTCTCTTTTCTTTTTTTAATTACTTTTAATAATTTTAACGAGCATTTACAGAGATTTTGGATTTCCATTCTTTCATTGCTGCACTTCTCTCCCCGCCCAGCCCTTCCCCCCACGTCAGTTTGCTCCTCTCTTTGAAAAGTAAAAGAAACA
>NW_006399813.1:1584526-1598450 GCF_000299155.1 Elephantulus edwardii
TAATCGGGATGGGTGTGTCAGAGGCGGTGCGGTTGGCGCAGGATAGAGCAGGGTTTAGAGCTGTTGTGCATAGGGTCGCTATGAGTCAGAAACGACTCAATGGCACATAACAACAACAACAACAAACAAGACTCTCAATCTTTATAGAAGCTGCTTCTTTCTTTTCATAGAGTGGCTGGTGAGTTTGAACCACCAACCTCCTGGTTAACAGCCCGGCCATTAACCCACAGCACCTCTAGGGCATCTAGGACTGAACTGGCAGGGTAGATAAACTGAATTTGTATTGTGGGCTCTCACCAAGGCAGATGCTCTTTTATGAAGCCTCTGGATAGAGAGTCATTGGCCTTCCCAGAAGAATGTTCCGTGAATTCCCAAGGGGTGCATCCAGTTATAAAACCGCAGCCATATCAATCAGATCAGTGAAGATTGAGGTGAAGGTGACACTCATCTGAGAAACCCTGTCCTGCAGGCAGAGGAAGGCTTACTATTGGAAAGGTTAAGGCTTAATGGCTTTAATGGTAATCCTATTGTATCCAACAGTCTGATTATTGTCACTTGGGAGAATATTTAAAATTCCTTTAGATTTGTCCTGAGCCTCTGGATTTCCTCTTTCTATAGAGCACAACCCTGACATTCACAGAAGTGGATATTTTTCGTAAGATGAGTAGAAAATGCTTCAATTACTTTCAAAGGCAATGACTCCAGTAAACATGTAGGGGAAAGCTATTAGATCTAAAGTGTCCTGGAAATGGAATGGGAACTATGGAGTAAATCATCACAGAGTTGAACCCATATCCCTGTAGATGGAGCCATGCAAATCCCAGACCACCAATATCACAATCAACTGAAGCCCTTGCTAGGTGCAAATCCCCAATATGATGCCAGAACTACAAAATCAGAGTCCCTTAAGTGGGGCTAGGCACTTGCATTTTAAAAGCTGCCATGGGGAGGTGGATGCACACTGGTGTTTGGGACCCACATTTCTATAGAACTAGTGGCAAAGTGCTCCTTACCAAAAGATTGGCAGTTCAAACCTACCATTTGCTCAACAAATATAGAGTAAATGGTGATCTCTTCCCATGAAGATTTATAGTCTCACGTCATCACAAGCTGGAATCAACAAAAGACCCCTAGTGGTGAAAGGATTTAGTGTTTGCCTGCTAACTGAAACATAGGCTGTTCAATCCCCCCATTCCATATGAGAAAAATGTGGCCATCTGCTCCATAAAGATTGCTATGTTGTGATTATGTACCATCACGTGAGAACCAACTCATAGCTGACCCTCCAGCAGGTTTTCAGAGGTAGTAAGCAGAATAGTAGATGGTCCATCTTTTCCCCTCAGGGAGCTGAGGCATTTGAACCATATGCACTTGGGTTGGCAGCACAACTCCTTACCACTAAGCCACCAGAGCCCCTTGGGAACCCTATGCAAGCTGCCTTTACCTCCGTGTCACCAAGCCTCCTAAAGAAGTGATAACTACTTTACTTGTAAGTTGGCAATTGATTAAATTATTCTTCTGAAGAAGGGCCCTGTAGGAAGACACACATGTAGATAAAACAGCTGCGAGGCAGCACCCTCTTGCTAATCACAATTGTTCTATTCACTCATTGTGCCACCAACATTTCAGAGACACTTTCCTTGCCATCATTCCAGAAATCAGTATGCAAATTCAGTGAGCTTGAAAGAAACTAAACAAATGGATAAAGAAATGTGATAGGACAGAACCAGAGAAAAGCCCAGAACAAGCTTGGGAAGAATCTTCCTGTTTAGAACTTCAGAGCTGTAAGGGGCCTCAGGGATCCGCTGACAAGCCCATTATTAATGAACCTTCAGAGCAGCCTTTTTCTTACATCTCTTTACATTTTGCCAAAGATAATATTCACTTTGATGTTGCAAAGCCTTGTTTTTGCTTTTTTGTGTTTCCTTGGGGGCCCATAAATTGAACTGTTAGGCCATCCTTTTGTATTGGCAAATTGGTATGACAAATAGAGTGTTATAAATTGGGGAAAACACAAACAAATTCTCCCAGCTCAGAAGTTTGCCTTTGACTCCAAAGAGTTGACACAAATAGCTTCAGGGCAGTGTCATTCCTCAAGTGCAGCCAGAGCAGCAGTTCACTCTTCCAGAGGGAGAACCATCTCCCTGCCCTGTTCGGGAGACAGATAGGAGCCGCCTCTCCCCAAGGAGGCCAAGGCACTGGTGGCCCCTCCTTCCAGACAACCTGGCGCTGCAGCTGAAAGCTGACTCCTGTTCCTGGAAGTCTCAACCACAAGGTTGTGCTTCCAGGGGGCCAGCTTCTGTTGTAACCTGAGATCTCTGAACCTCCTGCAACTGTATCCCTGGCCTCTGAGAACACAGGGCCATGATAAGGTCATTGGGTTTAGGCATAGGATGTACTTGATTGGTAACCTACAGGTTAGAGATTCAAACTCACCCAAGGCATTGGGAAAGGCTTGTGTAAAGATTCAGCTCATTGTCTTTGAGTTGGAATAGCTCATGGCTGACCCTCCAAGCAGGGTTTAGAGGATGTGAGTCACCCGAGACGGGATGCCCATCTTTCTCCCATGGAGCCCCTGAGGGATTTGAGCCACCAAAGAGGCACCATTGATGGAGGCATGTGTGCCAATATCATTTATAAGTTTAAAAGTTGCTTCTATATGGTCCTTTAACCTGATTACTCAGATATAGTTTAGAAGTTTGGGACAAGAATAAGTTTGCCTACATAAGCTCTTTTAACCTAATTACTTAGCTAACTGGGAGACAGTTGTTCCAGGAGCTAAAGATTTCCAATCAAATCACCCTGACATAAACTACTGATAAATTGCTCAGGAATGCACCATCAGCAAGGAAGCGTGAAAATGACTTGCCTTGAACATCAAACACAGGACGTCTGACAACCATCACAGGAAGAGACACTGTGGAACAAACCACTTGATCAGAATCTTGGACACTCCCCTCTCAGACCCTGCCCTCCTTCCTTTTCCCTTACCTACTATACTGAGTCACTGTATTGAAAGGAATTGGAAGACACAGAAGAATTTCATGAAACAACATATGAGCAAGAGCCTATGGTGATGAAAGAAGAAGTTCAGGCTGCTTTGAAGGAAATGCAAAAAAATAAGGCTCCAGGAATAGATGGTATACCAATTGACATATTTCAGTTAACAAATGCTGCCCCGGACGTGCTCACCAAGTTGTGCCAAGAAATCTGGAGAACGACCACTTGGCCAACTGACTAGAAGAGATCGATATTTGTTCCTATCCCAAAGAAAGGTGACAACCCAACAGAATGTGGAAACTACAGAACAATCTCACTGATTTCACATGCAAGCAAGATTTTACTGAAGATTATCCAAAAACGACTGGAATAGCACATCAACAGAGAACTACCAGAAGTCCAGGCTGGTTTCAGAAGGGGTTGTGGTACTAGAGATATTGTAGCTGATGTTAGATGGATCTTGGCTGAAAGCAGGGAATACCAGAGGAATGTCTATCTGTGTTTTATTGACTATGCAAAGGCATTTGACTGTGTAGATCATAACAAACTGTGGCTGACTCTGAGAAGAATGGGAATCCCAGAACACTTGATCGTTCTAATGCAAAACTTATACTTGGACCAGGAGGCAGTCGTGAGAACAGAGCAAGGGAACACTGCATGGTTCAAGATTGGGAAGGGCGTACGCCAGGGATGCATCCTATCTCCATACCTTTTCAACCTATATGCAGAACAGATCCGGGAGGTGGGGCTCTATGAGGAGAAATGTGGGGTCAAGATTGGTGGACGATTTATCAACAATCTGCGTTATGTGGATGACACAACCCTACTTGCTGAAACTGAGGAGGACCTGAAGCGCCTGCTGCAGAGTGTCAAGGACTGCAGCCTACAACATGGATTGAGGCTCAATGTCAAGAAGACAAAGATTCTCACCACTGGACCAATTGGCAGCATCAGGATGGATGGTGAAGAGATTGAGATTGTACACAGCTTTAGTTTGCTTGGCTCCATAGTCAACAGTCTTGGCACCAGCAGCCAGGAAATTAAAAGGCGCATTGCCATGGGAAAGTCTGTTGTTAGGGACCTCTCCAAAGTGCTGAGGAGCAATGGTATCTCTGAATGGGCTGGTCAAGGGTGGGAGATAAGGGAAAGGAATGTGGGAAAGGCCCCAAAGGCAGTGTTCGGGTCTCTTTTTTCCACAGTGTCTCTTCCTCTGACGGTTCTCAGATGTCTTGTGTTTGATGATGAGGGAGGTATTTTCAGACTTCCTCACTAAAGGTTCATTATTTAAGTAATTTATGTTTTTTCATTTCAAGGTGGCTTGATTGCAATCCTTACTTCCTGGAATAGCAATCTTACTACTAACTAATCAGTCAGATTAATGGACTTTACATTAGCAATTTTTATTATCCTCCTAACCATGGCAAACATTTACTGTCATCCTAAATTTAGGCAACTATTTACTATTTTCCTAAACTTAGGCACTCCTCACCACAACAAGATAAAGGTAAATAATCCAATAGAAAAATGGGCACTCCTATATTTGGACTCCTCCTGCTATCAGAGCCATTGACCTTTCGGTTGGCTCTTCTACTACAAGGTACTATGCCACCAGGGGCCCTTACCTTGTCTGTGTTGTTCTTAGATGTTGGCAACTATGACTCATAGTGATTACCATTTCCTTGTTCTTCCCCCATGATGCTACAGATTACAGAAGGGAAGGTAGCCAACTGTAGGCTTGACCAATCACCATACACTTCTCCAGCCTGGTGTCATGACAGCCAAGCCTACCACAGTCAAGTGTGAAGAATGAGGTTAAATATTTTTGCAAAGAATTCACATTTTCAAAAAATAAATGAAATCTAATACTATATCTTTGGTAACGTCACTCTGACTTATTTACATTGCAGCAGGCAGTCCTCAGTGGGGATGGTAAGACAGGTGGTAACAGATCTGATAAGCAGACCTTTGTAAACAATCTATGACTACAATCATCAGCTAGGGAGCTCTGGTGGCCTCGTGGCAAGGAGCAGCGCTGCAATCCCAAAGGCACGCAATTTGAGGCCACCAGCTGCTCCACGGGAGAAGGATGGACAATCTACTTCTGCAAAATTAAATGCCTCTAAAAACCCACCAGAGGGTCAGCTATGGGTTGATTCCAACTCTATGGTACACAACAACAATCATCAGCTAGTCTAATCTAAGTGTGCTTTATTGTACACATGCATTTTTTTACTGAATATTTAATGCATATTGAGGACTTCAGTCTTCAATATAGATTGAAATTCAACTTTAAGAAAACAAAGATTCTCACCACTGGGCCAATTGGCAGCACTGTGATAGGTGGAGAAGAAATTGATACTGTTAACAATTTCTGCTTTTTTGGGTCCACAATCAACTTTCTTGGCACCAACAGATCTAAACCTAGGCAATATGTCTGGACTCCTCCCAGTGTCTGTTGTCAGACACTTGTCCAGAGTGCTAAAGAGCAATGATGTCATTCTAGAAACTAAGATGAACCTGATCCAGTCCTTGGTCTTCACAATAACTTGCTACACATCAGAGAGCTGGATGATGACCAAGAACTACAGAAAAAGAATCAATGTCTTTGAGTTGTGGTGCTGGACCATAGACCATGGACCACCAAGAAAACAAACAGCTCTTTCCTGGAGAGGGTGAAATCAAGCTGCTCCTTGGCGGCAAGGATCTTGAAGCTTCATCTCACCTACTTTGGGCACGTGGCCAAGAGGGACCAGTCCTTGGGGAAGGGCATCATGCTTGGAAGAGTGGAGGGACAGTGCAGGACCGGAAGACCCTGGATGAGACGATTGACACAGTAACTGGAGTAATGGAGGTAGGTGTATCAGAGGCAGTCAAATTGGCTTAGAACAGGGCAGGGTTCAGAGCTATGGTGCATACAGTCGCTTGAGTCACAGTCAACTCTATGACACTTAACAACAACAATAATCATCAGAGAATGAACATTACCAGTACTCTACACAAATTATTGTATTGCTCTGTTTTCAGGTAAAACCGGGGTGGGGAAATCTTGAGTTGGCTCTCAGGTGTGGGCCTTTCATGTGTGATTTATCTATCATTTGGTAGCAACCATGAAGGAAGTTGTGCATCAGGGGTATGTCTTTTCTCCATATCTCTTCAATCTATATGCTGAGCAAGTAATTCATGAAGCCAGACTCTATCAAGAAGAATGCATGACATCAGGATAGGAGGAAGACTCATTAACAATCTGCACTATGCAGATGATACAACCTTGCTTGCTGAAAGCTAGGGGGGCCTGAAGAACTTGCTGCAGAAAATCAAAAAGTACAGCCTTCAATATGGATTGCATCTTAACATCAAGAAGACAAAGGTCCTTATCATTGAGATGGTGGACAATATCATGAGAGATGGAGAAAGAATTAGAACTGTTAATTATTTAGTCTTGCTTGGGTCCACAATCAACACCCTTGGTACCAGCAGTCAGGAGATAAGGAGACATATTGGTTTGGATAAGTCTGCTGTCAGGAATCTCTCCAAAATACTCAAGAGCAGTGATGTCAGTCTAAAGACTAAGATAAGCCTGATTCAGGCCATGGTCTTTTCAATCACTGGATGGATGAATAAGGATGACAGAAGAATTAACATCTTTGAACTGTGGTGCCAGAGAAGAGTACTGAATATCACATGAGCTGCCAAAAGAATAAACATGTATGTCTTGGAAAAGGTCCAGTGGGTGCTCCTCGGAGGCAAGAAAGACAAAGCTTCATCTCTCATACTTTGGATATGTTGCTAAGAAAGACTATTCTTTAGAAAAGGATATCATGCTTGGTTGGAAAGGTGGAAGGTCAGAGAAAGAGAGGAAGACCCCCATCGAGTTGGATTGACATGGCAACTGCAGCAATGGGCTCAAGGGCATCAGAGATAGTGAGAATAGCACAGGATAGGATGGGATTCAGATCTGGTGTTCATAGGGTCACTGAGTCATACTCAACTCAAAGGCACCTAATAACAAAGACCCTGAGGTCTTACGGGCATGTATCTGGACTGTCCTAAATAGTCTGACCTTGCCTCTGTTGAAGGTAGAGAGAAGAAGAAAGTGATCCTGGATGTTTGAAAGACACAACTCATTGGGCTATGATGAAGGTCAAATTAAACACTCAGTGCCTGACACATGGTAAAGATCAGTGATTGTTGGTTGTATTGTTATTTGTATTAATAAGATACAAGTTTGCTTGCTATAACAAAGGTCAAAGTAACAGTGGCTTCAACAAGATAGAAGTTGATTTATTACTGAGTAATGGTATAAGAGGAAAGCTCTGGTGGCCCAGTGGGTACAGAGTTGCATTGCCAACCCAAAGAAGTCTAGTTTGAATTCTCTAGCAGTGCCCCAGGAGAAAGATGGGCAAACTTCTCCTATGCAATTTACAGCCTCTAGAAAATCCACTGGAGGGTCAGTGATAAATCCACGACTCGCCTCTGACTTGACGGCAATGACTGGACGAGTTGAACAGTATAAGCACAACTAACCAGGGATGTTTCACAGCAAAGGAGACTCAGAATAACCCTATCTTGTTAGTCTGCCATTGTCAACAACATGTGGTTTCCAACTTCAGGTCTGAGATGACAGACAGTCTAAGGTACTGCCATCACATCCACAGTCTGGTCAATCAGAAGGAAGGGGGGAGAAAGTGGAGCCTATGTCTATCCTTTTAGGGTACAATCCAAGAGTGAAACACAGCCTTTCCCATTGGCTGAAATTTGATCATGAGGTCAGACTCCCTCTGCAAGGGAATCTTCCACTAAGGAAGCTGGGAGGTGTGTTCTCTAGCTGAGCGGCTAAGGGTTGTGTCAAGGCAGTTCTGACTTAGGGTAACCCCACCTGTGCCATCACAGAACAAATCGGGAGCATTCTCTCTGCTATCGTCTCAGTGGAAGCAGTTCACCACATCTTTCCTCCCTTAGCTCTACTTGGGTAGGTTTGAATTACCACCCTGTAGGGCAGCAACAAGTATAAACTTTTAGCAACACCTAGAGACTTTTTAACAGCCAACACAAGCCTCACTGAAATTCAGAGTTTTGTTGTTGCTGATGTTAGGTGTCCTTGAATCTGTTCTGACTCAAAGCCTCAGAGTGACTGTATGTACAACAGAGCAAAACATAGCCTCATCCTTCCCGGTCCTCACAATCTGTGCTGTGTTCTAACCCATGGTTGCACACTCTCGGTCCATGTCACTGACAGTCTTTCTATTTTATAATGCCTCTCTATTTTACCAGGCATAATGCCTTCCTCCAAGAACTAGTGCTCACCTGATAACATGCCCAAAGTGTGAGGCAAGGTCTCAACATCTTTGTCTCAAGGAGTGTTCTGATTATACTTTTTCCAATACAGATGTGTTTGTAATTTTGGCACCGTGTGGTATAGTCAGCATTCTTCATGAACACCACAACCAAGGGGTGCTACTTAATCTTTAGTCTTCCTTGATTCACTGTCCTGCTTCTGCTGATGCATAGGTTGCTGTTGTTATGTACGACACTGAATTAGAACCAACTCACACTTGACCCTCTAGTGGACTTTTGATGGTGGTAAATTGCTTGGGAGAAGATTGCCCATCTTTCTCCCTCAGATGGACTGGTGGATTTGAACCACCTGCCTTTTGTGTTGGCAGCACAACTCCTTACCCACGAGGGCACAGGAGGTGAATGAAAATAGTCCAGCCTGAGTCAAGTGGACCTTAGGCCTCAAGGTGATATTTCCCTTTGTTGTTGTTTTTCTTGTTAAGTGTCATCCAGTCGTAGACGACTATGAACAAAAGTCCTTGACACCTATGTAACTTCTGTCCTTTCTCCAAGTTCATAGGGTTTCCAGAGGCAAGCTATTACAGAAGTGGATGCCACTCCTGCTTCCAAGCTTGTTTTAACCGGGGAGCTCCACCAAACACTGTCCACCATGGGTAACCATTATCGCATTTGACACATCAGTGTCACAGTGTTCAGCTTCACAGCAACCATGAGTTACCTCTATGGCAAGGAGACACACAGAATAGCTCTGACTAAATATCCAACAAAATTTCATAGCTGCAGCCAAAAGGTCTAACAGCATGTACATACATGGCTATTCTGTCTGCAAGATGTTTTAGTGGAATGTTATTCTCCCTTTATAATACTTTAAAGAGATCTTCTGCCCACCACAGTACATCATTTGTTTTCTTGACTGTTGTTTCCATGTGGGATGATTGTGGATCCAGTTAAAATGAAATCCTTGACAACGTTAATCTTTTCTCTATCATGACTTTGCTTTATTGTTCAATTGTGAGGATTTTTGAGGGGATTTTGTGCGTGTGTTTAGATGTAATCTATACAAGTCCTTTATTTTATTATTAAAGGGAAAAGGCATAGCTGCATATCTTAGCTATCTAGTGCTTCTATAACAGAAATATCCCAAGTGAGGGATGACAGTGAACAGAAACTTATTTTCTTATGGTTTAGGAGGTTAGAAACCATAAAATCATGGCACTGACTAGAGGGGAAGGGTCTCTGGTGGTGGCTCTAGGAAAAGGTCCATAAAACTTTAGCTTTTTCCTCTTCTTTGAATCTTGGGTAATCTTCACATGGCACAGTAACCATCTTTTTCATCTCTTCTTCTCCACTTGCTTCTTTAATCTTTTCTATCTCTGAAAAGCAGTTGACTTAAAACATACCCTGCATCAGTCCTTTCTCATTAATATATACTACTAAGGAGGGCCTGATGCATCTGCTGCAGAGGGTTAAGGATCATAGTTTGCAATATGGGTTGAAGCTCGTCATCAAGAAAATGAAGATTCTCACCACTGGGCTAATTGGCAGTATCATAATAAATGGAGAAGAGATTGAGCTTGTCAACAATTTCCACTTGCTCTGCTCCACAGTCAACACTCTTGGCACCAGCAGTCAGAAAATGAAAAGATGAATTGCATTAGGAAAATCTGCTGTCAGGGATCTCTCCAGAGTGCTGAAGAGCAAGGATGTCAGTTTAGAGACTAAGGTGCATCTGATCCAGGCCATGGCCTTTGCAATTACTTGCTATGCATCAGAGAGCTGGACGGTGACCAAGAATGACTGAAGAAGAATAGATATCTTTGAATTGTGGTGCAGAAGTAAAGTATTGAACATACCATGGACTACCAAGAGAACTAACAGGTCTGTCCTGGAAAGAATGAAACCCAGCTGCTCCTTGGAGGCAAGGATTCTGAGACTCCATCTCACACACTTCAGACATGTACCCAGGAAGAACCACTCTTTGAAGAAGGATATTATGTTTGGAAGAGTCAAGGGACAGAAAGGAAGATCTCATATGAGATGGATTGACACAATAACTGGGATAATGAGGGTGTGTCCAAGACAGTGAGATTAACTCAGGATAGAGTAGAGTTCAGAGCTATTGTGCATAGAGTCACTATGAGTCGTAGTTGAGGGCACAGAACAACAACAACACTAACAATAACAATAAGAAGGAGTTGTGCTGCTAAACTCAGAGATGAACCTCTCCACAGGTTCTAAACCATCAGAGGTTCCGTGCCAGAAGGTTGGACAATCTCTTCTCATGTGACTTATCGCCTGCAAAAACCTGCTGGAGGATCAACTATGAATCAGTTCTGAGGTGTGTGGGGGTTTGTTTGGGTTGGTTTTGTGTTTTGTTTTGATTTTTTTATTATTATTATTTAATTACCATAACTCATTCCCAAATGAAATTATAGCCACAAGAGGTAGGGGGGAAGAAATAGCTATTAACTCAATTCCCACTCAGAATGACACTTCAAAAAAAAAAAAAGAATGACACTTCAGAACAGAGTAGAGCTACTCCACAAAGTTTCAAAGCTCCAGCCTTTATTTATGAGAGTACACTGCCTCAACGTTCTCCCATCGAGTGGCTGGTGGTTTGAACCATCAACCTTTTCGGTTTGTGGTAGAGTACTTTAAGCACTGTGTCACCAGGGATCCTCATCATATATATAAGGGTTAGAACTTACAATACTCTGTTTTTCTTTTTTAAGGTTGATGTAATGATCTATTCATTCTTCTACTACATTCCAGAAGTTGACCAGGTACTAGAAATACAATAGTGAACAATACAGATAAATTAAGATTATGTTCTTGTGAGAGAAGGCAAACAATAAAGAAGTAAAAACACAGCTCTATCATATAAACTCGGGCATTGATGCATATGCAAGGGGAAAATAAATGCAGGAAAGAAAAAGACAGCCAAGAGGCTTTTCTGAAAAGTGACAGCTGAGAAGACACTAAATGAAGTAACTATTAGAATCAGAGAGGACCTGTGGGAAGAATATAATAAAATATGGAATGCTTCATGAATTTGCGTGTCATCCTTGTGCAGGGGCCATGCTAAACTGCTAAACTCTGGATCATTCCAATTTTAGTATATGTGCTTTTGAAGCGAGCACACAATGTGTATTTTAAGGGGGACAAAATTTGGCCCACAGTAATATACAGTTGTAGATGCCATTACCACCTTCCTATTCCTACTCCTCCAGCCTTTGACTGCTGGGTCTCTAAGGGTTTATTTTAAGTAAAATATTCAGCACTACTTGTTACATTCATAATGCTGTGTTACTACCACCAATATCTTTTTCCAAAAATTTTCATTGCGCCACACAGAAATCCTCTTTCCCCACCACCCCCTCTAGCCCCATATGCATTGCTCTATAAATAGACTCCCACTGCTCCTCCTTCAGCTCGGTATGCTGCGATGGCTTCTGCGTATGTTGCCGTGGTGCCAGATTCTGTGCCAAGGATATTTCAAGTGCCAGTACGGTCATCATGGTGGACAGGTTTCAGTGGAGGTTCTAGATGAAGACAGGCTGGGAAGAAGAACCTAGCAATCTACTCTGAGGGGAAAAAATGGCCAGTGAAAACTTATAAATAGCAAGCTGCCAAGCGTGCTGTCTGATACCATGCCCAGAGATTAGCCCTTCGGGTTAGAAGGCACTCAAAATACAGCTGGGAAAGAGGTGCCTCCTCAGAGGTTGTCTAAGAGATGTGAATGGAGCAAAACGGCCAGGCCTTTCATTTATTGATGTGATTCTGCTCAAAACAGGAAGAAACAGCTGCAAACATCCATTAACAAGCAGAACATGGAATGGAAAAAGCATGGGCTCAGGAAAATTAGAAGTCATCAAAAATGAAATAGAATACACAAACATCAACAGCCAATGCATTAGTGTGCTGAAATGGAGCGGGCTTGGCCGTTTTTAATTGGATGACCATTTGGTCCACGACGCTGAGAATAAAAAATTGGAGGACGGCACACCATCGTCATTGTCAAAAAGAACATTTCAAGATCTAGCCTGAAGTACAGTGCTGTCAGTGACAGAATAATATCCATACACATACAAGACAGACCAGTTAATGTGAGTAGGATTTCAAGTTACTCACCAATCACTAGTGCTAAGATGAATAGAAGGGTTTTACCAATTTCTGCATGAGGAGTTCTAGTGGCCCAGTGGTAAGAAGCTGCACTGCAATTCCAAAGACATCTAGTGGCATCCACTTCCTAAATAACATGCCTCCGGAAACTCTATGAACTTTGATAAATGTCAATAATTGCAGAGAGGCTTCAGACCTTTTGTTCATAGGATCGCTATGAGTTGTGCTCGACTCGAAGGCAATTAACAATAACAACAACATAGTTGGAGTCCACCAGCTGCTCCATGGGAGAAGGGTGGTCAGTCTCCTCCAAAGCAATTTATGGCATCAGAAAACCCACTAGAGAGTCAGCTATGGGTCATTTCTCACTTGAAGGTACACAACAACAACCACCAATTTCTGCAGTCTGTTATTAATTAAATATGCAGTCTGGGTGCACTGATAATTGCTGATAACTGGAATTCAAAAGTTGAGAGTCAAGAAAGGATGCCGTGTCCCTGGTGACAGAAACTGCTCCAGAGACCAAAAGATAGAATGTTTCAAGATGAATGTCCTATTCATTGTCAAGGCCTTTCTTCAACAACAGAAATAGTAATTTTACACTTGGACCTCACTGGACAGAGTATACAGAACTCGATCAACTACATCTACAGGAAGGGATGATAGAAAGACTCAAGATCATTCGTCAGAACAAGACCAGGAAAAATCATCAATTACTCATATGCAAGTTTAAGCAGAAAAAAAAGAAAAGAAAAAAAAGGGGGGGGAAAGAGAAAAAAAAGTTTAAGCAGAAGCTTTTAAAAAAAATAATGAAAACTTCTTCACAAGACCCAGAGTATGACTTTGAGTCTATTTCACCTGAATTTAGGTAGCATATCAAGAACAGATGGGATCACTCATGAATGACTGAAGACCAGTGGCCATAAGACACTATCAAGGATATATGACATGAAAAGAGAAAACAGCCATTAAAAAGAAGGCTAAAGACGAAAATTTATGTCAGAACAGACTTTGACATTTGCTCTTGAACGGACAGTAGCTAACTAGAAGGAAACAAACTATGAAGTAAGAGAGATGAGAAGATTTCAAAGGGTGCCCTGAAAAGACAAAGTAAAGCATTATAATGAAAGATGCAAAGTCCTGGAGTTACAAAATCAAAAGAGAAGGATACAAATTCAAGTCTTAGGTTGCAAAATGGAAAGATTCCATGCCAAAATACTGAGCGATATAGGAAGTCTCAAAAGAAGGTGGAAGCAATACAGTCACTGGTCAAAAGAATTGTTTGATATTCAAACATTTCAGGAGTTGTTGTTATATGCTGCCAAGTCACCTGCAACTCATAGTGACCCTAAGGACAGCAGCTGTGAACCCTGCCCTGTCCTGAGCCAGTCTCACTGAATTTGACACACCTAAATAACATATGAGCAAGAGCCTATGGTGATGAAGGAAGAAGTTCAAGCTGCTTTGAAGGAAATAGCAAAAAATAAGGCCCCAGGAATAGATGGTA
>NW_006399813.1:1599780-1628450 GCF_000299155.1 Elephantulus edwardii
TGGGGTAATCGGATGGGTGTGTCAGAGGCGGTGCGGTTGGCGCAGGATAGAGCAGGGTTTAGGGCTGTTGTGCATAGGGTCGCTATGAGTCAGAAACGACTCGATGGCACATAACAACAACAACAACAACACCCCCCATTACTCCACTTACTGTGTCAATCCTTCACATCCGGGGTCTTCCTTTCCTGCACTGTCCCTCCACCCTTCCAAGTATGATATTCTTCTCCAAGAACTGGTCCTGGCCATGTGCCCAAAGCATGTGAAACAGAGTTTCAAAATCCTATCCTCCAAGGAGAAACTCTGTGTCTCCTCTCCAAGACAAACTCTTCTTCTCCAGAGCCACAACCCAAAGGCATCAGTTCTTCTGTCATCCTTGTCCAGCTCTCTGCTGTATAGTAAGCAATTGTGAAGACTATGGCACACCTTAGTCTCTGGATGACTTCTCAGGACTCTAGAGAGATCTCTGACAGCAGGTTTTCCCAGTTCAATTCAGTTTTTTTTATTTCCTGATTGCTGGTACCAAGAGCTTTAATTGTCAAGCTGAGCAAGCTGAAAACTGTTAACAACCTCAGTCTCTTGCCCTAGTGGTGAGAATCTTTGTCTTCTTGATAGTGAGATGTAATCCATATTGAAGACTGCAGTCCTTGACTTTAAGCAGCAAGAGCTTCAGCTCTTCCTCGGTTGTGTCATCAGCATATCGCAGGTTGTTGACAGGTCTTCTTCTAATCCTAATGTCACATTCCTCCTCATAAGGCTCAGTCTCCCGAATGATCTGTTCTGCATATAGATTGAAAAGATATGGAGGCAGGACACATTCTTGACGCACTCCTTTCCTAATTTGGAACCATACAGTGTTTCCCTGTTCTGTTCTGAGGACTTCTTCCTGCTCCAAGTATAGGTTGCACATGAGCACAATCAATTGTTCTGGGATTCCTATTGTCCTCAAGGTTAGCCACAATATGTTGTAACCCACACAGTCAAATGTCTTTACATAGCCAATGAAACACAGATACACATTCCTCTGGTACTCTTTGCTTTCAGCCAAGATCCATCTGACATTGGTGACAATGAGTAGAATAGTATTAAGAACTTATAGTATGGAAAGAAAAAAATTCAAGCTGCACTGAGCATTTGTACAGAGTATAAAAAACAAGGTTCCAGAATTGACAGAATCTACCAGCTGAGGTATCTCAATAAACAAATTTCTGCCAAGAAATTTGAAAATCAGTTACTTGGCTATATTCATGCCCATTTCAAAGAAAGATAATCCAATAGAATTTTAAAATTATTCAACAAACTCTCATACACTGTTGGTGGAATTGTAAAATGGAAGGCAGTTTGGCATTTCCTCAAAAAGTTGAACATGGAAACTCCATCCCAGCTTTTCCACAAGGAAATTAGACCTGAGACACAAATGAAGATTTGTAGACCAAGTTTCATAGCAGCACTATTCATCATCACAAGAACATAGAAATAGCCCAAATGTCCAAGCATAACTGAATGGATTGAGAAATTATACAGTCACACAGTAGAATACTATGCGGCGGTCAGGAGCAATGATTTTGGGAAAACACTACAGAATTAGGGAGAGACTAAAAAGCATTATGCTGATTAAACTAACTCGGTCTTCTAAGGACAAATACTGCATCAGACCATTATTGTAAAAATAGAAGGATGGCTAGTAAAACATGTATGGGGACCCAAGGCAGGAAGGGTGGGAGCAGAGGGGTGGGAATGGTTAGGGGCAAAAGCGCAGGGTTGCATAATTTGGTGCATGGAAGAATGGGGTGAAGGAAGTGGGAAGGATCCAGCAGGGACCTGTAAAGACAGGGTAATGATGGGTAAGGTCCAATGGTGATTAATTTTATAAAACATGATACATAGGAATTATTGTATGAAACACAATGTGAATGAATAATAGTGTAAAACACAATGTATTCAAACTTTGTAAGCAAACCAATATGCAAGAAATTTTTTTTAAATTATCCAAAAAAATAAAAGTAAATTTTTTTAAAAAAAGGAAAAAATTAGCCAACATCATTCATTTTGCAAGAAAGTTAAATTTTGCTAAAGATTATGGAAAAGAATAATTGATAATTTGCCAGAAAGTTAAGTCAAATTCAGAAGAAGTTGTAGAATAAGGATCCCTCTGTTGATATATATCAGAGGAATCAGGGCTGAAAGTAAGAAATACCAGATATGTTTTATTGGCCATGCAAAGGCGTTCAATTGTTTGTATCATAACAAATTTTGAGCTGCATTCTGAAGACTAAGAATTACAGAACATTTATTTGTGATCAGATGGAACCTGTGTGTAGACCAAATGGCAGCCATTCAAACACAAAAGAGGATAAGACATGGCTTAAAACCAGAAAAGGAAAAAAAAAAACAAACAAAAAACCAGAAAAGGTTTATGTCACAGTTGTATCCTTATACCATACTATATGAATTTGTTGTTGCTGTTCTTATTGTTGTTAGATGTCATTGAACAGAGTACGGCTCATAGCAACCCTGTGAATAACTGATCCTCACAATCTGTGTTCACAAACTGTGAACACTGTCCTCACAATCTCTTGACACTCCAGCCCATTTCTGCAGACAGTGTGTCACTCCATCTGGTTGAGGGTCTTCCTCTCAATCACCAACCACAAGTCAAAACCACATGTTCGTTTCCAAGCAATAGCCTCCCCTAGCAACATGCCCAAAGTACATGAAACAAAGCTTCATCATCTTTGCCTCCAAGAAGCACTCTGGCTGCATTTTCCCAAGGCTTAAATGTTCGTTCTTTTGGTCATCCATGGGGTTCTTCAGTCCTATTCTCCAACACCACAGTTCAAAGGCATCAATTCTTCTTCTGTCAACCTTAGTCATTGTCCAGCTCTCAGATGCATAACAAGTGACTGAAAAGACCATAGCCTGCTTGCACCTGTGTCTGCAATCTGACACCATTGTGGTTGTTGTTGTTACATGCCATCGAGTCGTCTGTGACTCATAGCGACCCTATGTGCAATAGCCCTAAACCCTGCTCTATCCTGTGCCAATCTTATTGTCTCTGACACACTTACCCACATTACCCCAGTTACTGAATCAATCCATCTCATTGAGCTTCCTCCTCTCTTGTGCTGTCTCTTGGTACCAGCAGCCAGAAAATTAAAAGATGAATTGCATTGGGGAAAGCCTGCTGTCAGAGACCTCTCCAAAATACTGAAGAGTAACAATGTCAGTCTGGAGACCATAGTCTTCACAATTGCTTACTATGCATCAGAAAGCTGGAAACGGACTAGGGATGATTCAAAAAGAATTGATGCTTTTGAGCTGTGATGCTGGAGAAAACTATTGACTATACCATGGGCTGCAAAGAGAACAAACAGGTTCATCCTAGAGAGGGTGCTGGAGAAGAGTATTGAATATACCATGGATGGCTATGAGAACAAATAGGTTCATCCTAGAGAGGGTGAGACCAGGCTGCTCCTTGGAGGCAAGGATTCTGAAGCTCTATCTGACATACCTTGGGAATGTTGCAAGGCAGGACCAAGCCTTGGAGAGGGATATCATGCTTGGGAGGGTGGAGGGACAACAAGAGAGAGGAAGACCCTGACACTATTCCTCCTCAATAATTTGGAGAAGTCCTGACTACTGACTCTCCCAGTACAATATGTTTCTGATCTGACTACTGGTATGAAGTGTATTGATTGTGGATCCAGGTAAGATGAAGGCAGTGACAGTCTCAATAATTTCTCTGTCTATCATGATCCAGTGGCGAGGATTTTTGTTTTCTTGATGTTGAGATGCAATTCATCTTAAGGTGCCATCATCATCACTATGTGACTCATAGTGACCCTCTGAATCTTAATCAGAACCTTGCCTATCCTGTGCCATCCTCACAATCTCCAGAATGCTTGAGACCATTGTTATAGTCACTGTGTCAATCATCTTGTAGTGATGTCATGGGCCATCAAGTCAGAACCAACTCACAGCTGACTCTCTAGCAGGTTTCTAAAGGCTATAAATTGCATGGTAGAAAACTGCTTATCATTCTGCAGAGCAGGAGATTCAAACAGCTGGACTTTGGGTTAGCAATACAACTCCTTACTCACTAGGACACCAGAGCTGGGCCAACAATAATACACTTGGACAACTTTGCAGGTGCCTTCTCTAGACATTTTGGGGACTATGCATTTGCCTGTTCTAGATCTGGTGGCCTGGTGGGTAAAGAAGGGTGCTACTAATCCAAGGGCAGGCATTTCAGATCCACCAACTGCTCCATAGAGAAAAGATGAGCCGTCTCTTCCGATGTCATTTGCAGTCTCTGAAAAAACCAAGGGAAGATCAGCTGCTCAAAGGCTGGTAACAACAGCAGCAGACATTGTCTGGAGCGCTACGGTGTCCAGTTTACAGGGAGTTGCCCTGTTAACGCAAAGGCCGCACCTTCTGATGGTTCAAATCCACAGTGGTGCTCCGAAGCAGAAAGAGAGGAAATCTACTCCCCTCTTGCAAACCCAGCGGGAGGGTCAGCTATGAGTTGGTTCTGACTGAAGAGCTTTGAGTGAATGAGATCTTTTATACAAGCAGGATCATGCAGTATTTGTTCTTTTGTGTCTGCTTTACTCTTCTCAGCTCAATGATTTCAAGGTTCATCTGTATGCTGCCATGCATTCGAACTCCATCTTATCTTTACGGATGAATAGTGTTCCATTGTATGTGCACATTAAGTTTCGTTTTTCTATTCAGCTCCTGATAGACAGTTGGGTGGTTTACACTGTTTAAACACTGTGAACAGTGTCTCAGGAAACATTAATGTATGCGTATCTGTTTGAGACCCCATTTTTATGCCTTTTGCTTACGTACCTAGGAGTGAGATTGCTGGATCCTACGGCAATTCTGCATAACGCAGGTTATTGATGATGACACAACCTTGCTTGCTGAAAGTGAGGAGGACTTGAAGCACTTGTTGTAGAAGATCAAGGTGTGCAGCCTCCAGAATGAATTGCATCTCAATGTCAAAAAGACAACAATTCTTACCACTGGATAGACAGACAGCATCATGATGGATGGAGAGGAGATTGAAACTATCAACAACTTCATCTTGCTTGGATCCACAATTAACACCCTTAGTGCCAGCAGTGAAGAAATAAGGAGACACATTGCACTGCAGTTAGGGACCTCTCCAAAGTATTGAGGAGTATAATGTCAGTTTGAGAACTAAGGTGTGTCTGATTTAGGCCATGGTCTTTTCTGATTACTTGCTATGCATCTGAGAGCTGGACAATGAATAAGGATGACAGAAAAAGAACTGACACCTTTGAACTGTGGTGCTGGAGAAAAGCACTGAACATCCTATGGACAACCAAGAGAAAACAATTATGTCTTGGAGAAGGTGCAGCCGGAGTGTTCTCTGGAGGCAAGCAAGAATAATGAGGTGCCACCCCACATACTTTGGGCAGGTTGGTAGGAGGGGCTATTCGTTGGAGAAGGACATGATGCTGGGAAGGGTGGAGGGTCAGCGAAGGAGAGGACCCTCAACCAGGTTGACTGACACGGTGACTTCTGCAATGGGCTCTTGTGTGTCAGAAAGTGTGAGGATGGCTCAGGACAGGACAGGGTTCAGATCTTTTGCTCATAGGGTCACTATAAATAGTACTTGACCCAATGGCACCTAACAAAAAACAAGGCATTTCTATGCTTAACTTTTAAGGACTTACCAGACTTCCACACAACTGTGTCATTTTGGCCTAGTAAGAAGAAGCTGTGCTGCAATCGCAAAGGTACTCGGCTCGAACCCACCAGCTCCTCTCCAGGAAAAAGAGAGGCAATCTCCTCCTGTGCAGTGTGCTGCCTCTGAAAATGAGCTGAAGAGCCAGCTATGGGTGTTTTCTGACTAGATGGTACATAATGAGAAGAAGCAGTAATGGACAAGCACTCCAGTTTCTCCAAGTCCCTGCTAACACTGGCTGTCTTCCATTGACTGTTGAGCTTCTGACATATTCTTCTTTTCCTCCCACCTCCATCTCTTTGGTCTCCCACTTCAGCTGACTCCTATCCAGTCTCTTTTCTATTCCCAACTTCACTTCATGCAGGAGAATTGCTGTAATTAAAAAGGCATCCAGCCTTTCCTGGGTTGGATCGCACTGCCCTGGAAAGAGCCTCCGGCAAATCAGCCATGAAAGCTGGATTCTCCTGCAACTGACTGGAGCCGCCCCCTCATCCCCCAGGGCCGCCTCCTCCTCAGAAAGGGAAATACTCCTTCCTCTTTCCTCCTTCACCCCAGGGAGTAGGGGAGACAGAAAGAAGGGAGCAGCAGTCTTGGCCCCAGCTTTTTTCCAGGAGGCAATTGGCCTGACATAGAGCAAGTCATTTCCCTTTGACCTTCCCTCTTGGCACCACCCAACTCAGACCTCCAGTCCTCCCCCAGTTTCTGTTTCCAGGCCTGCAGAAGTGCACCCCATCCTCCCACCTGGGTCGAGCTCTCTGGCTGGGGCCAGTTAGGGCCGGGTAACCCGCCTTCTTAACAACCCTGCACAAGAGGAAAGCAAACCCTGTTCTGCTTTGATGAGCTGACCCTGCTTTTTCCAGTCACAAGGGCAGGCTGAGGCCAAACTTTCCATCCGGGGAGAAAGGCGGGAGCCAGGGCTAGCGAGAAAAGAAGGGGTGGCCACAGGGCCTGTCTTCCTCCAGCCTTCCCGGTTCTGAATTAGTAGGCGCCTTAAGCAAGAGCAGATGCAGCCCGCCACCGAGAGCTGGCCAAGGCCGGCTGGGGGAACCCAGTGGAAGGAAGGCAGAGGGGAGAGCCCAGTTCTCTTTAATGGGAAACAGATTTGAGAGGGGAAAATATGAGAATTAAAGAGGAAAGAACCCCTAGAAATTCCAGAAGCACTCAGCTGGAGGCCTGCTCACAGCTAGAGGCCGGCTCCGGTGGCCTCCCAGGAAGGTCCTGTCCTCTTCCCCCCACCAGGTGTCACCTCCTGCTGCCACGAGGTACCTCTTCCCTCTCCGCAAGCCCTGGAGATAAGGCAGGCAAGTATCACTAGCCCACTTTAATGAGAAGCCTGAAGCTCAGGTTAAGTGGCTTACTCAGGGTTGGAGCAGATGGGAAGAGGAGGAAGGGGGGCCCAGGATGTGAAGGCAGCCCTGGGATCACCAGTCTCACCAATAAACGAGAGATTTGCATGGATTTGCTTAAGTTATGCATCAGTACAGACTCTTGGTCTATATTTAGACGTAATGGAATAACTTTCTACATTTCACAAAACCAAGATGAGGGCTATTTAAAGGTAGCCAAAGGTTACTTATTCATGTATCATGCATGCAAAGCTGTACAGAGAATTATACAATTACATCAACAATCCTACAACCATACAGAGTCCCAGAGAAAATTCTTCTCTCCTTTCACCACTAGTGACGATAGCACACCCCTTTTCCACTTTCAAGGGTGATAATTCCCCCCTCCCCTCAATGGTGGCACTAGGGAGAGAGGAGGAGTGAAGGAGTATATAGACCTCGGGTGACACCATCAGAGGGGTGGCACTAAGATGACAGGCTATAAAATGTATGTGCAGTGCTTAAAACTCACCCTTGTAGTTAGTGATCACAAAGGCCGTGTTTTTAAAGCCAGCTTACATGCAGTGATTCACCTACAGGGCTCACATTCTGTGCTGGTATTTCCTCTTTGAACCCCCTCTGGGTCTCTGTGAGTGGGAATTGACTTGATGGGAGGGGGTTTCATGCACTCTGTGCAGAGCTGTCATTATCACTTGGTTGAATGATGCTCTGAATTGAGTGGTTTCCTCTGCAGTCAAGCATGCTGCCACTTTATTAGTGTTTACCAAGTAATCGGAACCAACCCATAGTTGATCCTCCAGTGGGTTTTCAGAGGCAGTACATTGCACAAGAGAAGATTGTCCCTCTTTCTCCTTCAGAGCAGCTAGTGGACTCTAACGGTGTACCTTTACATTGCAAGCAAAGTTTCTTAACACTAAGCCACCAGACTGTGACACTGATGTGTCAAATGGGTTAATGGCTGGCTACCCAGTGCGGACAGAGAGTGGGGTGGAGCTCCCCGATGAAAGCAAACTTGGAAGGAGGAGTGGCATCCATTTCTGTAATAGCTTGCCTCCGGAAACCCTATGAACCTGGAGAGAGGATGAAAGGCACCAAAGCGTGGAGGACTCTCCTTCATAGGGTCACTATGAGTCATCTGCGACTCGATGTCACTTAACAACAACAAGCCACCAGATGCTTCTGAGCCGTGATGTCAGAGAAGAGTTCTGAATATCCCATGGACTGTCAAAAGAATAAGTAGATGTGTCTTAGAGAAGGTGCAGCCAGAGTCCTTCTAGGAGGCAAAGATGCTAAAGCTTCATCTCACATGCTTCTGGCTTGTTGCTAGGAGAGGCTATTCCTTGGAAAGGGGCATGAAGCGTGGGAAGGTGGAGGGGCAGCAAAGGAGAAGATCTTCAACAAGACGGATCGACACGGTGACTGCCACAAATGGGCTCTAATGTGTCAGGGCGTGTAAGGATTGTGCAGGGCAGGACAGGGTTCAGATCTGCTGTTCACAGCATCGCAAGGGGTCATACTCACCTGGACGGCACCCAACAACCACAACAAGCTATGAAAGCTCCTGATTTTGTCAGGTTCTTGAGTGTTTCAGCTACGGTTCTGCGGTAATTTGTATACATGACCCGGTATCAATAACTTTTTTGAGCATGAAGTAGTAATTAAAAGAGAAAAATAGAAAAAGGTTTGTGCTCAGTTCCTAACAACGCAATTAATAATGTTGTAATTCAATGGAGAAAGATTTTGCAAAACAATTTTGTTGTCAGTGTTCATATAATCTAAGAAATATATAATCAGTTTACAACTATACTTATCATCCATTATTCTATGATTAAAGTTGTTAGGAGTCATTACTATGGATTCCATATGGCCTGATATGGGAGGGGGGAGGTCCACAGTGAGGGTGAGAATGAAATTATGAGTTACCACGCTGAATGATGTCAACCCTAGTGATGCCACTGTCCTCCCCCCAGCTATGAATCTCTGGTGGTTGTTGTGTGTGTTGGCAGCTCCATGGACTGAAAGGGCACAGTCCTGTGCCATCTTCACAATCATTAGTCTGTTGTGTACTCACTGTGTGTTTTAAGTGCCTTCCAACCTCGGTTGTTCATCCTCTAACTCGACACTGGACAAGGTCCTATTGTGATCTACAGAGTTTTCATTTGCAAATCTACTGAAGAGCAACAATGTCAGTCTGGAGAATAAGGTTTGCCTGATCCAAGCCATAGTCTTCACAGTTACCTGCTTTGCATCAGAGAGCTGGACAATGACTAGGGATAACAGAAGGAGAATTGATGCCTTTGAGTTGTGGTGCTGGAGAAGAGTATTGAATATACCATGGACTGCAAGGAGAACAAACAGGTTTGTACTATAGAGGGTAAGAACAGGCTTCTCCTTGGAGGCAAGGATTCTAAAGCTTCGTTTGATATACTTTGGACATGTTGCAAGGAGGGACCAGTCCTGAGAGAAGGACATCATGCTTGGGAGGGTGGAGAGACAGCACAAGAGAGAAAGACCCTTGATGAGATGGATTGACTCAGTGACTAGGATAATATGGATGGGTGTGTCAGAGTTAGTGAGACTCACTCAGGATAGAGCAGGGATCAGAGCTACTGTACATAGGGTCACTATGAGTCACAAGTGACTCAATGGCACATAACAACAACAACAATCTCCAGAAGCATATCACCACTCTTTTCTACATATTTGTTTTAGTCTGGAAATTCTATTAAAATCTTCCCATCTTACAGGACTCTGCTGGTATTCAGAATACTGGTGGCATAGCTTTCAGCTTCACAGCACCATGTAATCTGACAGACAATGGTAGCTCTAAGCTCAAAAGCTGTAATTTTTTTTTTACATGATGGGAAGCATTGGTAGCCTAGTGGCAAGAAGCTGCACTGCAATCCTGAAGGCACGCGGTTCGAGGCCACTAGCTGCTCCACAGGAGAAAGATGGATACTCTCCTCTCATGTGATTAACTGCCTCTGAAAACCTGCCAGATGGTCAGCTATGGGTCAGTTCTGACTCTACGGTACACAACAACAAAAAATGTGGGAAGCACTGGCCTCTGTCTGGGAGCAAAGAAATCAGACAGAGGAGTAAATGAGAAAATGGGATTTTTAACTCCAAGAAGTGTGCTCTTGCCTCTTTCCTTTCTCTACTCCTCTTGCATGCAGCTGTCATGGCATTGTCTACAGGCAGGGCCAATGGGCGGGCGACAGGCACTCTGCACGTGGAAGGGTTACACACACGAGTAAGATATCACATTTGGCCTCGTAGTTGTCAAGACAGATGCGTAAATGATCTTCCTAGAAAACAATATGTGAGAAGACAAAATTATGTACAGGCCGTGTGGAAGCACACAGGAGGCGGACACATGGCCCAGGGAGTCGGGACGGGGGAAAGTTTTCAGGAGGAAAAGGAAAGAATTGAGCTGAGCCTTTGAGGATGAGTGAGCGTGGGTGTGGGTGCCTCAGTGAAAGGGGAACCCTCGGGGGCTTCACACACAGGCAGAAACAGGATGGTGCAGAGACGAGAATAGCATAACTAGTGAGGGAGGGAGGAGTGAGGCTGGAGATCCAGGTGGGGCCAGGCTGAGAGGGCCTGTCCATCTGCTAGGGGTTTGGTTGGAGGTACCGATGGTTTTAAGGCAAAGAGTCACACAGCCACTATTTACATGGGCGTTTATAGCTACACTGTGGGGCCTGCAGACTGGAGGGGAAAGGTACATCTCCAGAGAGGTGAAGAAGGTCCGAACAAGGGCACTGTTAGCAGTGGTAAGGGGAAGTAGGTCTGAGAAAAGTGAAGAAGATTAATCAGTAGAACCTTGTAAATAGGCGAGTAAAAGGAATGAGGGAAAAGCCACTCACCTATGTGGCTTCTGACAGGCAGAGAGCCCATATGTGGCACAGCAGAGCAGTCTCCGTAGGATTTTTCCATGGCCGGGTGCTTGTCACCTCCCTCCACGCTCACCAAGGAGGTCGCCAGGTGCCTCTGGGTGAATTTGAACCTCCAACCTTTTGGTTCGCAGCTGAATGTACTTAATCATTTGCACTACTTACAAACCTTATAAAAGAGGGGAAAGGGACAGAAAAGGGCTCAGGGTATTTCTGAGGTCACTGCACTTGCCTTGTTTGCGTGGTAATAGAGATCTGGAAGCCAGGGAACATGCGGTTGTCAAGGAGGCAGTCCATGTAGCTCACTGCTGTGCAGGAACCAGCTCATAAACACCCAGCAAGTGTTCGGAGGCTGTAAATCACATGGGAGGGAATTTGCCCTTCTTTTCCCCCAGACCCTCTCTTAGATTTGAATCACCTGAGAGACACTTCCTTTGCGTTAGTAGCACAACTCACTGCCTAGGCCACAGAGCTCGCTCAAGGCAGCAGGAGGGCTTCTCTCACTTTGTTGCTGTTGTTTTAATGATCAAACAGCTGGGATGACCCTTCAAGGGAAGCCTGAGGAGGTTCCCTTCACTGGTCTGAGAACCTAGAGAGTTCTCTCTAACCACCTTTAAGTTCAGGCAACAACCAGTGTTTGGAAGATTTAATTTAATTCATCAAATGCTTTCTAAAAAGCCACTCCCTGTTAAGGGAAGTGAGGAGAGAACAGATCTAACAATTCTTGTGTTCTTAAATTGTAATAGCAGAGTGTTCAGTTCATTTGCATGAAGTCACACATTTTGCTCAGTCCTGAGAGGCAACGTCATTACCTCCTGGGCCTTGAGAGGCCAAGGAACGTGTCCAAGTGCAGGCAGTGCATAAAGGGGGTGCTGGCACACACCCAGAAGCAGCTCTCCATCTCTAAGACATATTGCCCCTCAGTGAACACAGGGAATTGTGAGTGACAGGCACTTGGGCCATTTTAAGTATTAAAAAAGGCAGGGGGTGTGGATACAAACTGCGCAGGGATGACGGGAAGATAAGGAAGGAGAACAATGGCCGAGTAGGAGGCCTGACCCTGCTAAGCCCTAAGCGCTATCTTCCCTCTTCCCTCACTTTCCTCCTGCTTCTGAAAGACCAGTCTGATCCAGGACTGTTCTCAAACAGAGGCTGGAGAGGAAGCATCTACTCATTGTATGCCAAAGTCCAGGTTGAGGCTATCAGTCACCTAAGACCTCCTGGTGATCCTAGAGAAGTGAGGCTCCCAGGAGAAATCGACTTTGTCCAAGGCTGTCAAGTTAGTTACATGCCGCCAATCCAATTCACTTGTCTCTTGAGTTTTCTTGTTTATCTGAGCTAGTGCCATTGTCCTTGGAATGGAACCATCTGATTGGCTTCTTCTGCAGATAGCATAAAGCTGGCCTTGATCCTACCTGTGATGTAACATCATCCCTGTCCATCTGGATAGACACCTGGTTCTACATCAGTGATGATATTGCTTAGGATGGGGTGTGCATCTGCAGCATGTCCATGTCCACATCCATGTTCTGCATGTTGAAGACTCACTAAGACCACCAGACCAAGTTCAAGTCAAGAAACCAAGCCCAATTAACTCCCCCCATGGTTGCACATTTTCTTCCTTCTCCCCTCCGCACTCTCCAGCCCTCCCCTCAATGCACCCCTGGTTCCAGATTGTTGTCATACATATAATGCCTAATCATATATTCCTATTGGACAGTTCTTCCCCTCATCTAATCTAATGCAGTCTTCATTATCTATTCACTCTTTTCCCGTTCTCTCCCCAACCTCCCCCCCAACCATGTCTGTCTTATTTTATAAAAGTGGTATTATACAGTATTTGTCCTTTTGTGACTGAGATATTTCACTCAGTAGAATGTCCTCCAGGCTCCTCCATGTTGTGTAATGTTTTACAAGTTCATTGTTTTTCAGTGCTGCCTAGTATTCCACTGTGTGAATGTACCATAGTTTTTATATCCATTTATTTGTTGATGAGCACTTGCGCTTCTTCTCTTTGCTACTGTATAAAAAAGAATTGAATAATGTAGCAATAAACGTGGGTATACATACATCTGTTTGAGTTGTGGCTCTGATTTCTTTAGGGTATATTTCCAGTAGTGGAATCCTGTGTCAAATAGTATTTCTATTTCCAACTTTTTGAGAAAGCGCCAGACCCCCTTCCATAGTGGCTGTACCGTTTTACACTCCCATCAGTAGTAAATAAGGATCTCTCAAAAACCTTAGATCCAGGGATTCAGCAACCCACCTAACTGCACAGAGTTGGGATTCTTCTCTCTCAGCCTGTCTCGGCTGACTGCTCATTTGACATCCCACCCTGGGGTTGGTAACAGGCCACGCCGCATCTCTCCCCTCACCTGATGGTCCTGTGCCACCACTGCCCTGCCCGCTGCCACTCTGCACGCAGAAACCAGGACACGCTCCCGCGAGCACCCCCATCAGTCACTGTAACGCCCAGGAATCGGCACTCATTACCGTGATGAATTGCTTTTAAGTCTCATCACACACAGAGCTGCAGAAGGGGAAGTCAGATTTAGACTTGGGCCCCTACTGCGTCAGTCTCCTTTTAGCATCTTAAGGAGGAAAGCGGCCAGCATGGGAGTATTGGGCTTTCTTCTTTAGAGGGTGGCAGGTGGTTGAGGGGGAGGGGAGGCTGTAATTGTAGGGCCGAGAAGTGTCCTGAATCCCAATGGTCTTCTTCTACAGACTCCATTAAAATAGGTGTAGGTTGTGAAACACGGGCGTCTGGTGGAGAAAGCAAACCCGAGCCCAGGCAGAGCCCAAAGGCCAGTGAGAGCCAAGGAGGCTGGAGCAGGGCTTGGGGACAGGAAGTGAAGAGCGAGGGACCAGTGTATAACCAGTGGTTATATAGGTCCCATCCAGCTTCCGGATCAGATAAAACAATAATTTTAAAAATCATAAGACTACCATCAACCATGACTGATCAATATGAACATAATTAATGTCACTGGATCCTACAGGGTGGTTTTTCTTTTTATTAAAAAAAAATGACAATTAAAACGGTAAGTGTTTTGTTAAAAATGTATTTACCACAAAACCAAGAAACAAAGTCAAGCACATAATATAAGGAAAAGAAAAACAACAAAACAAAGCAACTGAAAACCTAGCATTCCATGGTGGAAAATTGATACATGGCCTAAGTTAATTCTCAATCAGGTGGACTGACACAGTGACCCTCGACCAGCTGGGCTGACTCACTGACTGCTGCATTGGGCTCTAATGTGTCAGAGATTGTGAGATTGGCACAGGCTAGGACAAGGTTCAGATAGTTGTTCATAGGGTCACTGAGTCATACTCAACTCGACGGCACCTCACAACAACAATCTAATTCTTTTTTTTTTTTAATCTAATTCTTATGATGCTGTTATGAGCTGAGTGTTTTACTGGTGGAAGAAAGGGAGCTCAGAGAGGTTCACTCATTTACACCCAAATTATTGGTTAAGTTCTTGACTACTAACCAATAAGTCAAAGCTTCTGATAACTGTGGAATGGAGGGGCGAGGATAAACGAGTTGATGTCAAATGTATGTTGACTGACTTGTGGCAGCGTCATGCATATCAGATAGAACTGTATTTTGTGAGGTTTCCACAGTCACTGCTATTTTTAAAGTACGTCGCGGGGATTAATTCTTTCCGAGGCACTTCTGAGTAGACTTGAAACCCTAACCTTTGACTAGCAACCAAGAGCATTAACAGTTTGGGCCATACATTAGCTGCAATTTGCCCGAGGTTGCCCAGTAATTACTGGATAACAGATTTGAACTCGGGTTTCTCTGACGGCAAGGTCAATGCTGGCCAGCATCGTGCAATACAGCCTCCTTGGTTCAGGATCAAGCTGAGGAACTTTTGAGGTAGTGAGGTGAAGAGAGAGAAGACTGTTCGGGTGTGATCAGGACAAACAGGAGCCGGGACACTTGCTGATTGAGAAGAGGAGTCTTCTAGCAACTTCCATCTTCCTTGTCGAGTGCCTTTTCCCAGTGTTTTCCCTGCAGGAAAAGGCTTCTCGCTTGTCTTTTAAGACTTGACTTTAGTCCCTTGAGTGCACAGAGCTCATCACATTTCTGAGGTCGTCACTGTGTCTGAGGCCTTTTTATTTTCTGTACTCTGTTGCTTTCCACTCTTGCTCCTGTTAGCCCCTTCAACCAGACACTTACTTCAAAGCATCAGATCTGTATCCCTCCAGTCTACCTCCCCTATGTTGATGGAGATATATGTGTCATCTTGGAAAAAGATATCCAGGGTCTTATTTTGTGATTCTGTGTGTTTTGAATTTACATAATTGGGTTTGTGCTCAAATTATCATTCTGTTTCTTTGTTCCCTCAGTGGTAGTTATTTAAGACCACTGCATGTTGCCATGTGTACTTTTTATATCCCATCATGTGCACACCGCCCATATCACTGTCCATTTCTAGGGTCCCTTTGATTCCCTGGCACCATAAACAGTACTGCAATGAATGTCTCAAAAACCCGCAAGCCAAACCCATTGTTATGGAGTCAATTTTAACTCAACAACCTTACAGGACTGAGTAGAATTGCCCCATAATGCTTGCCTCTCAGATGCTGTGGTAAAGCCGAGCTCCCAAATTGAGACAGCCTAGGAAGAAGGCTTGACCACCCACTTCTGAAATAACAGGCTTTTGAAAACCTTATGAGCAATAGAGCATCCTTAGGCTGTTAGATAGAGCCCTGTAGGCTGAGCTCTCATATTGGGAAATGCAAAACCAAGGAGAAATAGTTACTGATAGCCACAGATAGATGGACTGACGCAGTGACTGTGACAGTGGGATCAGGTGTGTCAGAGACGGTGAGGGTCGCTCAGGACAGGGCAAGATCCAGAGCTGCTGTTCTTCAAAGGAACGCTTTGAGTTGCAGGCAGCTTGTCACAGAACCACCACCACGTTATATAGAAAGAGCACCAACTGTAATATTCACACCCACAAATGGATGTGGTTTTGAATCCACCAGCTGCTCTGCTGGACAAAGATGGGCAGTCAACATGTGGGTTTACTGCCTCTGAAAACCCATTGGAGGGCCAGAGGAGGGTCGGTTCCAACTCAACGGCACACACCACCACCACCAATGTTATAGAAAGGAGCTCTGGTGGTGCACTGGTTAAGCATTCAGCCGCCAACTGAAAGGTCAGTGGTTTAAACCCAGAGCTGCTCCGTGGGAAAAAAGATAGGGCAGCCTGCTTGTGTAACGACTTACAACTTTGGAAACTCTGAGTAATTCCACTGTGTCCTAGATGGTCACTCCGAGTTGAGATCAACTCAACTGCAAGAGGCACAGGTAATCTTACAGAGGTGGTTGTTGTGTGCCTTCAAGTCAGAACCAATCCAGAGCTGGCCTTCCAGTGGGCTGTCAGAGGCAGTTAATGACGTGGAAGGAGAGTGCCCAGCCTTCTCCCACACAGAGCCGGTAGTGGATTTGAATAGCGTGCCTTTGGGATTACAGTGCAGTGGGCCACCAGAGCTCTGTAGATTATGGCTTCATTCTGCACAGTGGCTGGATGTGAGCTGCTGACCTTCCCGTTGTCAGCAGAGAGCTGAGCTGTGGCACCCCCAGGCTGCCTGCGCATCTGTCTCACGCATGCTTCCTTATTGCCTCGGGCTGTAGAGATGCAGTGTTTCCTGGGTGTGGGACCACTAGTCGATCAGATGTACAGACATCCACCTCGGTCTTCTCAGTCTCTGCGGTCGCTTGACCCCTGTGGCCCTCCCTCACTCAGCGTTTGTATTCTGCCTTATACTTGCCTGGGTGGGGAACTCTAGTGGCCTAGTCCATATGGCGTTGTGTTGCTAACCCCCAAGGCCACATCGCTCTGGTGGTTCAAATCTACCAGTGACTCCTCAGGAGAAAGACAGACAATGGTTCTCTGTGAATCCGTGGATTTACAATCTAGAAAACTCACTGGAGGGTCAGCTATGAGTGGTTCTGACTTGACAGCAAAGAGACCTTCCCCTGAATATGCCTAACCTTTTATGCTAGACCATAAGTTCTTAAAGGGGGCCTAGTGGCTAGAAGCTGCACTGCAATCCGGAAGGCATGTGGTTTGAGGCCACTAGTCGTTTCGCAGGAGAAGAATGGGTAGTCTCCTGCCGTGTGATTAACTGCCTCTGAAAACCCACAGGAGGGTTTGCTGTGGGTCGGTTCCGACTCTGTGGTACGCATGGCAGCAGCACAGCCCATTCATTCACTTTCATATTCTTCCCAGGTCCCAATATACACCTTCTACACAATTCATGTTTCCTATTTTTAATAGGCTGAATGAGTATTTTCCTTTTCATTGAAAAGGAGCCCTAATGACATGCTACTTAACTTCTTGGCTGTTAACCAAAAGGTCTAAGGTTCAAATCTACCAGTTCCTCAAGGGAGAAGGATGGGGCATTCAGTTTCTACAAAGGTTTCAGCCTCGGAACGGCTATGGGGCAGCTCTATGCTCTGAATTAAAATTGACTGGAGAGCAGTGGGTGTGGTGATTTTCGGTTCTCCCTGGACTGCAAGTTTCTTGCAAGCAAGCGTTACCATGTTTCATTCATCTTTGTATTGTCTTTGTATTGCCAGAACTGAGCTCAGGACCTGTGCTCTGTAAACCATGGAATCTAAACATTACAGAACAGACAGGGTGCAGGATCTTTCCAGGCAAGTATACAATAAAAAGTGACCTGGGCCCCAGCAACAATAACAAAGTTCAGCAGGCCAGCAAACAAAAAATGCTGGAGAGGTTTTGGAGAGATAAGTAATGAACAAGAGATGATGAGGATGGTAGAGCAAGGACGAGGTTCAGATCCATTGTTCAGAGGGTTGCTAAGAGTCGTTGACGCCTCAACTGGGCCCAACAACATCAACAAGAAAGACACTAGTCCCACTAACTGAGCTCTTGCTGTTTGAGGACACATCGAGGACGTGTGTTTCTCTTTGGGATGAAGGAAAGGAATGGACTTCAGCCTGTTTTCCTTTGCAGCTTTCCAGAAGCCTCGAGGTGGTAAAGGAGTACAGGAGGTGGGTGAGAGCCTTGGGTTCCACTGTGCACCCTGCCTTCCTGATCTTGTGGTTGACAGCTCAGCAAGTGAGAGTGATGAACAAACACACTGAGATCTCCTCACCCCCACCCCCAGGTCCCTGGGGAAGGGTGAAATTAGGGATGCAGTGGTTGGAGTTAGGGAGCTCTGATGGGCTAGGGGTAAGAAACTGTGCTGCAATCCCAAAGGCACACAGTTCGAATCTACCAGCTGTTCCGTGGGAGAAGGATGGCCAATGTCCTCCTGTGTGATTAACCGTCTCTGAAAACCCAGCGAAGGGTCAGCTATCAGTTCCAATTTGATGGTACACAACAACAGTGGGTTGAGAAGCGTACCTATAAAATTTGTATGCACCCAAGAACGTTGTTGCTAAGTGCCATTGAGTCGACTATAACTCAGAGGGTTATCAACTACGGATCTGAACCCTGCCTTCTCCTGGACCACCCACATCATGTCTGACACACTCGTGCTCACCATCACAGCCACTGTTTTGATCCACCTTCTCGTTGGGGGTCTTTCCCTTCTTCACGGATCCTCCATCCTTTCAAGCATGATGTCCTTTTCCAAGGACAGCTCCCCCTAAAAACATGTTCAAAGTATGCCAGACAGTGTTTCACTATCCTTGCCTCCAAGGAGTGTCTTCGCTGCACCCAAGAATGAGATCCTCTTATTTGGAATGAGGGCTTTTATGGATGTAATTCATTGAAGATCTCAAAATGCAATCATTCTGAGTGTAGCATGGTCTCCAACTCTAGTGAGAGTGTCCTTATAAGAAGAGGAGAAATCCTCGGGCAGAAGGCCATGTGAAGATGGAGTCCGAGATTGGACTAGTGTGCCCACATTAGGACACCAGCATTAGCCAGGACCACTAGAAAGCAGGAGAGAGGCAAGGAGGAGATTCTCTCTCGGAAGAGAACTGTCCACCAAACTCGTGTTCTGCAGAAGAAGCTTAAATACCTTTATATTTTTGGACTTCTGGTCTCCACAATTATAGGAAGATAAACTTCTGTTAAGTCTCCAACAAGTTTGTGGTTTATTGCTACAGCAGCTACAGGAAACTGAGAACTGGGCCTGGGCAGAAAGAATCAGAAGTACCCAGTCCTCCTGGCCTCAAAAACAAAACCCT
The DNA here is from genome assembly GCF_000299155.1 of Elephantulus edwardii. Lineage (NCBI taxonomy): Eukaryota > Metazoa > Chordata > Mammalia > Macroscelidea > Macroscelididae > Elephantulus > Elephantulus edwardii. The sequence goes on from NW_006399813.1 coordinate 1,618,923, forward strand.
CCCAGCTGAACCTCTTGAGAAGACCAGGATTCCATCGCACAGCCTCCTCCCAAATTTTACCTCCTCATAACCGCCTCAAGCACAAACTCAACTCAAACAGGCCTCTGCACCCACCCAGTGACGTCAGGTCGAGCCCAAAAACTGCCCCTTCTTTTCTCTACTGCCACATCCGCTCACACCTCTGCTTTCAGTTTGCTTCATCTCTGGCCCACCTGACCTCCTGAAATGTTCCGTGTAAGTTTAGGTGAGGTCATTCAGCGACTGTCCACCAGGAGTCCTTCCTCTCCCTGAGCTCCCAGGAGCCCATTACTCAACCAGCCTTGACAACCACAGAAAATACCAGTGGTTTCTGGCCTGAAGGAAACAAAATCTTAAGTATGAATTATAGGAGTTAAATCGGTAGGAGCTAAGACCTCAACACTCCAAATAGGGAACCTCAGAGAAGTCCACATAGTAACCATGAAGAGAAGACATCCCTTTACCCACTGTCTCCAGGTCTCCCATCATGATACCCAGGAAAGTAGGCTGCACACATGCACGTGATTTGGCGGGAGAACATTTCAAAAGTAGATAAATAATCCAGGGGCCTTCCCAATGTCAATCCACAAGATCAATACACTGCTTAGCAATAAGCCAGGGTCCCCTCAGTCATCCTGCTTCCCTCATGATCCATTCCTTCTCATTGGCCACTTTGCCCCCCTCCTAGTCAGCTTTTAAGCCACCTCCTGGGACATTCTGTCACTTTCCTGAAACTGCCTTCTAGCAGAGCTGGGGAACATGTGAGGGAGCCTGTGGTGGGCAGCCCTTCAGAACTAGACTTCTACAGAAGAGGTGAGGAGGCAGAGAGCAGATGTACACAGCACTTGGGGGGGGGCAGGAGTGGAGGGAAAAGTGGAGTCTCTGTTTCACTTAGGTTGCATTTCTGCTCATGAGGATGGAAATATGGCAATGGATGTCTGTGCTGGTTGCACAACATGATTGATGTAATTGGTCTCGTTGAATTGTGCAAGTGAAAAAAAATGTTAAATTGGCAACTGCTGTGTTATCTATATTTTTACAGCAACAAAAGATAAAGGAAGGACTAGTCTTTTCTGTTCTCCTGTGTAGGCTCTGCTTTCTGCCCGGAGAGCCTGGAGCCAGAAAGAGGAGAGAGCAGAGAGATGTTATCTTCCCCAGGCTCCAGCCTGAGATGCTGAGTCTAGTGGTGGGCTTGTGGTGAAAAGCCTTGCTCTTGGAGGAGCTGAGGGTGGAGGAAGCAGTTGGGGATCCAGGGGTGGGAGTAACTTGAGCAGAACGTTACGAAATACTGAAAAGAAGCAGCAAATAGGTTCTCTTTCCTCTGAGTCAAGATACGCAGCCCATAGAGAGGAGGCAGAGGGAACCTAACCTTGGAATCTCTTGTTCCCTAGGGGCAGAGAGCCAAGCAGATATAGAAAAACACATCAACAGAGGCAGACATGGAGGGCAGAGAGAAGGGCCAGACTCGTGCGTGACGCAAACAATCATAGCTATGACAACCATCTGTTTCGTCTTTCAAATCTGCTTCCTTGCCCCTCCCTCCCACCCCCTAAGTGTGTGTCCGACCATGAGTCCCAGTGCTCCGTTTGGGATTATGGACGCCAGGGGCATGGGTGACTCCCCCCACCCCTGGCTAAACAGAACTTGTGCCAGATGAGAGCCCTGGTCTCTTTGCTCTCAGCCCTCACAGTGCCCTTTCCTCCTCTGCACCCACCAGACAAACCCGTGAGGGGGAAGTATGAGGGAACAGGGCCCCACCAGAGCCTGCAATCCTTGTCTTCTCTTTTCCTGTCTCCCGCTTGCTCCCTAAACACATTCACCATCCCACAGCAGAGCTGTGCTCCCACAGCCCAGCCAGAGGCCCCTACCCTGGTTTCTGAGCTGTGCCAAGGGTGTGCAGACACCGTTCAAGTCTACTGCCAGAATGGAGTCCTTGGATGGCGCAAGTAATAAGCACTGTGCTATGAACTGCAGGACAAAAGGCTGGGCATTCAACTTCACTGAGAGGTACCTCCAAAGGAAGATTTGTGGTCCTCTTCTGGAAGGGCACAGTCACTGACGACTCTGTGGGGTGGAGTGTGGTCACAGGGAGTCAGTCAGGGTTGACTCCCTCGCAAATGGAGAAGGGTTAAAAAACGAAATGACAGAATAGGGCAGCTTCCAGAATGTTTGGTGGTTTGTTGGGGTTTTTTCTTTCTTTGTTTTTTGAGGGTTTGTGGTGGTTTTTTTTTTAAAGATATACACCAAAAAGTCTTCAGAGCCTCCCTGATTCTCAGGTAAAGGAATTTAAGCAAAGAACCAAGTTAATGAGACCCAGACACCTAAACATTAAGAAGGGAGCTCTGATGGCCTAGTGAGTGAGGAGCTGCACTGCTGAGCCAAAGGTGGGGCCTCTCCATCTGAATCCACTCCTTCCATGCGATTTACAGCCTCAGAAAACCCGCTGGAGGCTCTGCCAGGAGTCAGTTCTATGCAACAGTCACGAGAACGAGTGAGTAAAATCGTTTTAGGAAGCCCCTCTTCCCGTCCCGGGTAGTCCAGAATTACTGGTCCTGGGCCTCCGGGGGAAGTGGTTTGGGGGAGGTGCTGTGGGCACGTTCACTTGGGAGGGGACCTTGCCATAGGGGAGGCAATTGTGCTAATTACTAATAAACGTCTTTTGTTCTTAATGAGCAGTCTCTGTTATCCGCCTCCGACTTGGTTCAGGATCCCGCTTTCCAGGAAAGGCGCAGCCCTGAGGTTCAGCAGGTGCATAAGGAAGAGGAGACTCCCACACGTTATCTTGTAGGCTCCGTCCCCACCCCCCAGAGCAGAGTCTGGGGTTCTAGCTCCTGTCCGGGCTGCTCCTGGAGGTTCTCAAAGCTGCCAAGAAAGGAAAGTGGGTGACAGCGGGAGATAAGGCTCCTTGGTGGAGTCCCAGATGCCTCTAGAAGTGGGTGCCGAGGGCCTGGCTCTTGTTCCCGCCTTTCTGTAGGACCTCACTGCTGCCTGCCCCCCCTTTCCATGCGCACTGTGGCTGCTTCAGCATTCTATCCTGAGCTATTTTGAGGGGGAAGAAGGGGGACGAAGCTGAGCTGTGGAGCCAAACCACTCCTCTCTCTCTCTGGTTCCCACCATCCCTCCCCCACCTATGTTTTGAGGTTGCCAAGGAAACTTCACAGCCTATCTGCAGCCTCTGTTTTGTTCCCTTCCTCGGGCGACTTTCTAAGGCCAATTCAGTGGGAGCGCAGGCCGAGTGGAGTCTTTGTAAGGAGAGCGAAGAAGGGCGCCGCTGTCTTGAAGACTCCGCACACTGATGCCCTCCCACTGGGCTGTACATTCACAGGCGCGTGCGCGCGCACACACACATATACACCCCACAAATAACACACACACACACTTGTACCACCCACTCAAGCTTGCAGCCTCCAATCACCCAGCTGAACTAACTAGAGGAGAGAAAATGAAAAACAAAAGGGAGGAGGAATTCCCCCTGCCACTCCCACCCGGTCCACAGAGCCACATGCCCACACCGACCTGTTCTCCTCGCCCCTGCTCCCTGAGGCCTGGCCAGCTTATAGTGTCCAGTCCCAGCCCATCCTCCTCATTAGCACCTCAGGCTACCTTAAGGAGTAAGTCCCAGCAGCAGGGAGGATACCAGAGCTGAACCTGAGGGAATGGCGTGTAGAGGCATGACCCAGGCACCACACTGACGCAGAAGCCACAGGGCCTTGGTACGGTCTCCTAACGCGGTGTCTTCCCCCATCACCCTCTGAAAGGGGATGTGGAGCACAGGTTCTCCAGATGTCCTATTCCTGAACTGAGATCCTGAGTTAGGGGAATGATCAAAAGAAGCCAAAAGACCTGCTGCATTTGGGAAAATCTACTGTCAAAATCTGTCCAAAGTGCAAAAGAGCAAGGATGTCAGTTTAAAGACTAAGATGCTCACGGGGTTGCACAGTTTGCTGGGTGGAGGGGGAGGCACAAGGAAAGGGGAAGGATCAGGGCAAAAAGACAGGATAATGATGGCAAGGTCCAATGGTGATTATTTTTATGAAGCATGATGCATGAGAATGATTGTATGAAATACAGTGTGAATGGAGAATAGTGTGAAATGCAATGTATTCTGAACTTTGTAAGCAAATCAATGAAAAAAGAAAATAAGAATAAAGTGCTCTTGATCTAAGTCACGGTCTTTTTAATTACTTCCTGTCCATCTGAAAGTTGGACAGTGAGTGAATAAGAATGGCTAAGAATTTGAAGGATATGAACATGTACAGCTAAGGACAATTGTTAACAGTGCATCTAAATTCCAAAATCAATCTCCATAATAGTCTATGTGTTTCCTACTGCCAAAGGGGCCCTTTAGAGTAGTGAGAGAAGATCTTCACCCTGAAACCCACAGCATCCCTTTTCAGCAGGAAGTAGCTAAGAGAATACGCCATCCCCTTTTCCTTATGAATCAGGGTGAAGTCTCTCTCAGGGAGGAGAGATAGGGAATGGCAAACGACACACTGACAAAGGAGATTAATCAAAACTGACTTCGACAAGCACTGTGGCAATTGGACAATTAAAACAGACATGGGGGGGAGAAGAATGAACTGGGGAGGAGGGTAGAGAAAACAGTGCAACAATGAATGAATGAAAATCCCAAATCTCTGTAAATGTTCATTAAAACTAATAAAATTTAATTAAAAAAATGGCTAAGAAGAATCAATGCCTTTGAATTGTCCCATGGATTATAAAAAATTAAAAAAAGTCTCTCTTAGAGGAAGCACAACCAGGGTACTCTTTAGAGGCTAGTATGATGAAATTTCAGCTCACATACTTTGAGAATGTTGCCCGGAGGGGCAGTCCTTGGAAAAAGACATCATGCTGTGCAAAGTGGAGGGTCAGAGGAGGAAGGTGGAAGGTCAGGGCTAGAGAAGGAGACCCTCAAGGAGGGAAGGAGTCACATGGGGCCTCTCATCCAGCACATGAGAGATCATAGAGATGGTGCAGATGGGGGAAGAGTCAGATCCATTTGTACAGTCGCTATGAATCGAGTCGTTGTCAACTTGATGGCACCCAACAACAATGTGATGCCATCACTGTGTGAATCTCTCTCCCTAAGGGTCTTCCCCTCTTTTGCTGACCCTCTACTTTCCCCAGCATGATGTCTTTTTTCCAAGGATTGACGCCTCCTGACAACATGACCAAAGTATGTGAGACAGGCTTCGCCATCCCTGCCCCAAGGATTGGGTGTAAAGTCACCATAAATGAAGGCGCCTCCTTGTGATTTGAGCTGTCCAGCCACAGCACAAGCTGATACACTGAGTAGTAAACTCCCAGCCCCTGGATGTGTTCAAGCAGGGGCTGCGTGCCCAGAGGCAAGACTGCTGTAAAGGAGGCCACTCCCTCTTTGATTGGGACTATAGACCCCATGAGTCCTGTGGTTCTTTCAACAGTAAGAGTTAACACATCAAGGCTGAGACTCTGTGTGTAACACGGCCTGAGGGCTGTGCAAAGAGGTGTCACCTTTCCTACAGTACACACAGTCACAGTGCAGTTGGCCTTTCTGCTGACCAGCCAAGGGGCCCTGTGGTAGATGCTTAAGGAAAAACTCAGTTGATGGTTGCTGGGTGTAAGAATCAGAAAGGGTGTGCAACCAGCTTTGGGGGGTGAGGGGCTTGTCTAGGAAGGGAATTTCTGCTTCAAATGAAGACTTGAGAAAAAGCTAAGAAAGTAGTCTTGGTCTCTCAGAGTTCAAGGAGAGAAGGAGGCAGGCAGCCTTTCTGGCTGGGGAGAAGGGGGCTGATGTCAGAAGAAGAGGCAATATTGTGAGCTGCTTGGGACCAAGGACAGTGTTGTGTCTCCAACCTCAAAGCTTCTTCAAAAGCACTGGATGGGCTTGCACGTGGGAATGGGTGTTCTATAGGGTGCTGTCCGCCTACAGAAGAAGGACTCTCTAAATTTCATATGACACTGTTGGAATGGGAGCAGCTCTCCTCTCACCTATTCCTTCACTATGTCCTGTGATTTTCCAGATATACACATCGTCCTATCTCTGCCTGCTGAGATGGTTCCACGGCTGCCCATCTTCTATGCCTTAGACTTCAGCATGGATCCCTGTTTAACTTCTGGGTTTAACATCTTTCCTTCAGATGCCCTTGGATTCCAGCTATATCATCCCACCATCCTTGCTTCCAAATCTGCACTGTCTCTCACTTCCCTGCTCCCTCGGGCTCTTTCCAGCCTGGAAGAGCCCAGTCACTTAGTTGCAGACAACAGAAATCAGCTCTCACTTAACTTTATAAGGAATTGCCTGTGCTGCTCTCACTCCTCCTGGCTCCTGCAAGCTTAATCCATACCTTGTGTTTCTTTGTTCAGCATTTATGTTCCAGCCTTCGGCTCCAGTTCCGCCTCTGTCCTTTGGCCCCTGGCTACTCCTTCTCCTGGTTAGCCTCTTCCTTCTTTTCTGCTTCTATTTTAAGAAGCTCTTGAAACACCTTCTATATTCTAGTGTCTCAAGGGTTGATGGGAGGGTTAGAATAGCAGTTCTCAGCACAGACAAGAAGCAAGGGAGGCTAGAAAGCTGAGAACATCCCCAGGCGGCTCTAGGGAGCATCTGGCTGGGACACTGCAGCTGGTACACCACCCACGCCCTCCCAGACCAGACCCATCCAGCTAAAGGACTTTGTACTCAGCCTCCATTGCTTTCAATGGTCACCAGCTGTCCCCTGCTCTTTCTCTGTCACTCTCTCAAGTTTCAAAGTCCCAAAGACCTGGTGAGGGCATTGGATTGAATCAGCTCAACTTTCAAGGCCCACCCTCCCTCACCCTAACCTCATCTCATTTCTTTCCTCAGTGATGGGGGTGTACAAGCTTTCCACCGCCATCAGATCAGGTCTGTCTGATTTGATCTTCCATCAGGAGTCATAGACTATACTTCTTGATAGGAGTCAACTACCCATCTTTCTCCCACAGGATGGCTGGTGGGTTTGAACTGCTACCTTTTTGGTTGGTAGCTCAAAAAATTATGCACCATGCCATTGGGCAGGGGGAAGTTACAACTCAAACACATTGCTGTTCAGTCAAAACCAACTCATGGTTTCCATTGAGTTTCTGTGGTTGTAAGTCACGCAGGACAGGCCCCATCTTTCTCCCACAGAGTGGCTGCTGGATTCAGACTTTGAGGTAGCAGCTAACTCCCTTCACACTGTGCCACTCACACCCCTTCAGCATGTGTAACAGACGGCAAAAAAAGCCTGTCTCCACTGTGAGACACATGACAGGCATTTTCTCCTATATACAGTAGGGACTCGGATATGGACAATTAAAAGCATGGTGAATGCCCGCCTCACTGTTCTATTGTCTGCCTCGTCAATTCCCATTCATTCCCCAATTGCCACCTTTGTGAATACCCCCTCCAACCCAAGCTCGCTCAGGTGTGTCCACAGCACCTGCTACATTCCGCTGCCAACACCTTTCTCCTTTATCAAGGCTGCTGTCAGATTGATCTTTCTCCCCAGTCTGTGAGTTCTTCTGAGACTCTGAGCAGGGCACACTCACTCATGCCCGTGTGTGTGTGTGTGTGTATCCTTCATCCCCACTCCAGTGGGTGACATTCAGGGGAGCTCGGGAAGTTTGTGAGGAAATGACTGAATGAATATGTTTATCCCCCACCTCCTCATATGGCAGCAGATTAGCTCATAATATGCTAAACGCCTGGCTGGGTGTGATGAATGGGATGCCGCATTACGAGATGGGGTGCCAAGGAGAACTACTAAGGGGTGGTGCTTCTGAGTTGCCTGCATACCAGTGACGCTCTCCCCTAAAGAGCTGTGGTGACCTCGGCTCCAAAAGAGAGGGGTCTGGTGGAGTAGCTGTCCCCCACCCCACGAGGCCTTAGAGGCAGTGAATCTGGAATCCCGTGGGTTGAGAGGGAAGAGCTTCACAGTCATTAGGTCCCATTGTGAAGGTAATTATATAAAGTCCTGTTGCAGACACCTGGGCCAGGAGTGGGCTGCCGCACAGAGTGGCCCCCACAGGGGAGCAGAGTGGGAGAGAAGCATCTGGAAGAATCTGGGAGGGTAGGTAGCAAGAGCTGCTTAAAATAGAAGAGAAGGAGCAGAAGGTGAGGGAGGAAGGCGTCCAGGAGGAGGAGTGCGCAGGGGCAACAGCCTGGGAGAGTAAGGGGATGGCTGAGCAGAGGTTAGAGCCAAGGGCTGCAGCAGAAATCCTGACAGAGAAACAGAAGGTGTGTGATCCCGCTGGATGCAGCCAGGGAGGGAGGGGGAGATAGATGAGGAGTGAAAGCCTGCACATTCAATCACGTGTTTAGTAAGTGCCTACTGTGTGGGGGAGTGGACTGAGCTTAAGATTGCTCACCAAAATTTCAGAGTTCAAACCCACCAGCCATTCTATGGGAGAGTTAATGATGAGCTGTTGGTTCCATAAAGATTTACAGCCTGGGAAACCCTACAGGGAACTTCTACTTTGTCATATAGTGTTGCCATGAGTCAGAATCAACTAAAAAATGGTAGAATGGGGGGAAGGGAAGTATTTGGTTTTTCTTTTTTATTTCCTTTGTATTTTGGTTTTCATTTTATTTCTTTACTTACTGTCTGTTTATGTGCCAGGCAGAGTTTGGGGGAAAACAGCTAACGAGCTCAGCTGTTTACTCACAAACAAAAAGTTCTGCAAGAGGTACCTCAGAGGAAAGGCCTGGAAATCTGCTTTAAAACACGAAACCCCTGAAGGCTATGGAGCCTCGCTCTACATTGACATGTATAAGATCACCACGAGTCAAAGTCAACTTGACCATTTGAGTGAAAGTTTACAAATCACACTGGCTTGTCATATAATCATGCATATTGCTCTTGTTATTACATGCCATCAAGTCTCCTGCATCTCATAGTGACCCTATGCACCATAGCGCTGAATCCTGCCCTGTCCTGAGCCAATCTCACTGTCTCTGACACACCCTACTCCCATTACACCAGTTACTGTGTCAATTCATCTCATCCAGGGTCTTCCTCTCCTGTGCTGTCCCTCAATCCTTCCAAGCAGGATGTCCTTCTCCAACTACTGGCCCCTCCTGGCTACATGTCCAAAGTATGTGAGATGGAGTTTCAAACTCCTTGCCTCTAAGGAGCAGCTTGGTTTTCCCCTCTCTAGGACAGACCGGCTTGTTCCCTTGGCTTAAGCATTTTCTTTTACACTATTGATTGTTGTTTGTTGTTTTTAGGTACCATCGACTAAACTATGGCTATGGCGACCCTGTGAACAGCGGGTCTGAACTTTGTGTACCATCCTCACCATCCCCATTATGCTCAAGTCCATTGTGTATTGGTCCATCTTGTTGAGGTGAGGTCATTTGGTCAATGTCATTAATGACTCAGTGTCCAATCAACACCTTGTTGTGTATTGTCATGCCTTCACCAGCTGATCTACAACCCTTGTATTTTATGTGCCTATAGGGAGCTCTCATATCACAGGGAAGAATTCAAGATACTAAAGAGTTGAATAGAAGATTTCAAAAGGCAGCAC
>NW_006399813.1:1630145-1632335 GCF_000299155.1 Elephantulus edwardii
GAGACAGTGCGATTGGCACAGGACAGAGCAGAGTTTAGGGCTGTTGTACATAGGGTCGCTATGAGTCGCAGTCGACTCGACGGCGCATAACAACAACAACAACATAGGGAGCTCTGGGCGTAGTCCGTAAGGAGTTACTCTGCTAACCCAGAGTTGGCACCTCTGGCCATTTGAATCCACCAGCCGCTCTACAGGGGAGAGACGGACAACTTCCTCCTGTATAGTTGACAGCCTCTGAGAAGCTGCTGGAGGATCCAACTCCATGGCAATGAGTCAAATTGAGAGTTAGTGCTGGCGAGGGCACTAAAGCTGCGAAGGTATACACTTTCACAGAAAATACATGAGACTCCTTCTACTTGAAATGTTTATAGAGCCATGAGGCAGACAAGCACAGAAACAGATTTTTTTTTAAATTTATCTATTTGGTAGATGCAATAAGACACGAAGGAAAGCACATTGAGTGCACAGTACAGGGCACTTCTCCCAGCCTGGAGGTGAAAGTCCTTGCATTCAGCATGGAAGGATTAGCCAGGGGAAGAAAGTAGAATGGGATTCCTGCCAGGGAAGCAGCCGGAGCAAACATGGACTAGTGTGGACGGGAGCAGGAGATGAGGACAGGCAGCGGGTGCTAAGGGGCTTGGACTTTGAGCTCCATGTGGTGCGAGGTGGTTGACAGGTTTGTCGGGGCCAGGACCATGATAAGGTTTGTGTGGCGACTGTGTAAGGGATGGGTTTAAGTCGTAAGACTGCCATCAGGGAGGCCAATTAGGGGTTGAATATCATTGTTGAAGTGAAAGATGGTGGTATTGAGTCCAGAGACGGGGGATAAAGGAGCAGGAGACAGTCAGCAGGAGGGAGGGTGGAATGATAACATAGAAACAGGTTGTGTTTAGAATGTTTGGAGACATCGTAAATGCATGTGTCTGCTTAACAGACTCTGGAACTAAATGGCCAGATGGTGGCTGGAGACACGGATTTGGGCTGCATCAGCACACAGAGTGTAGTTGAAATAAAAGAAAGTAGATGAGCTCTCCCAAAGAAAAAAACCACAAAGGCAAGGAGTGGGTGCAAGCTGGAACTCTAGGAAACGCCAATGTTTAAGGAGTGCTGAGAAGGACTCCAGGTCCTAAAGGGAGCTCTGGTAGCCTAGTGGTAAGAAGCTGCACTGCCATCAAAAAGGCATGTGGTTCGACTCTACCAGCTGCTCCCTAGAAGAGATATCCAATCTCTTCCTGGGAAAGTAACTGCCTCTGAAAAACCTCCTGGAAGTTGAGTGATGGGTCAGTTCCAAGTCGGATGATATTTAGTGCCCCAGAGAGCAGGAACCGAACCTTTCTGGAGGAAGGGGAGAACATCAGGCTTGTAAGTCACAGAAAGCTACAAGGCGAAGACTGAAAAGTGGCCAGTGAGGTTTGCCAGACGGAAGTCGTGGATGAACTTTTAAAGAAACATGTTTGGTGGGACAAAACGTAGGCAATTGATGAGCCTGGGTAAAGGATATGTGGGAGACTCTTTACTATTCTTGCAACTTTCTATGAATTTTAAATGGCATTTTGTTTTCAGATACTACAGACTCACCACACAAATGCCCATCCTAAAAGGCACAGAAAAGAAAATGCTAATTGCACCATCTCTAAACCAAAGCCACCAGTTACTGTCTAGCCTATTCTGTCTATGGAAACCCCACCTGTTTAACAGCAGAACCTCCCTACTCACACTTCTCATGTCTGTGACCTTTGGAACAGGTTGTCAGGCCTTCTCTCCAGGATACCTCTGGGTATTTTCAAACTTTCAACCTTTCTCTAAGTAAACCAGTGCCTAATTGTTTGTGCAGACTACTTCCATTTTCTCTGTGTCCTTACAAATCCCACTCTTTAAAAGGCAAATACACAATAAGGGGTTGATTATACATTCATTTCATTAATCATTATTAATTAATCAATTAATATTATAAAAACCACACCTATTCAATCTGTATGGTGAATAAATAATTTAAGAAGCTGAGCTATATGAAAAGCAATGTTGCTTAGAATCGGAGGAAGGCTCTTCAACAACCACTTGCTTATGTGTTCTCTGCATTAAGAAGATGGCCTTGAAACCCACAGCGTCCCTTTTCAGCAGGAAGTAGCTAAGAGAATACGCCGTCCCCTTTTCCTTATGACTCAGGGTGAAGTCTCTCTCAGGGAGGAG
>NW_006399813.1:1632435-1679911 GCF_000299155.1 Elephantulus edwardii
GAGGAGGGTAGAGAGAATAGTGCAACAATGAATGAGTGGAAGCCCAAAATCTCTGTAAATGTTTATGAAAATTAATAAAATATAATTATAGAAAAAAAAAAAGAAGATGGCCTTGTTTGCTGAAAATGAAGAGGACTTGAAACACTTGCTGTAGAAGGTCAAAGATTACAGCCTTCAATATAGATTATATCTCAACATCACAAAAACAAAAATTCTTACCACTAGACCAACAGACAGCATCGTGATAGGTGGAGAAAAGATTGTGGAGGAAGATCGTCACAGTGACACCAGGCCTGATCACTTCCTGAGGAAACTTGATAATGTCTAAGTTGACCAGACCAAAACCAGAACAGGCAATGGATCCTGATAAGGCTCTGGGTCTGATCACAAAAGCTCATACCCAGGTTAATCAACAGCCTCAAAATACCATCTTCCCTAGTCTTCCCTAAAAGCCCTATAAAAAGAAACTGCCTTTGACTGCCCATGGGCCATTTTGACCTTCCCTGTTCCTGGTTACTTGGCATCCCTCTCATTCCCTAAAGGCTTGTTCATTTCTTGATCAATTTCTTCTTTCTCTCTCTTGCCCTCGACTCTTTTTTCTGTCAAACAGACTGAAGTTATAAACGGCTTCATTTTACTTGCATTCACAATCCAGGGTAAGAGTGGTCAAGACATTAAAAGACCTGCGTTGGGAAAATCTGTCGTCAAGAGCCTCTCCCAAGTTCTCAAAAAGCAAGGATGTCCATTTAAAGACTAAGATGCACCTGATTCAAGCTGTGATCTTTTCAGTTATTGCCTAAGCCTCTGAAAGCTGAAAAATGAGTAAAGACGTCAGAAAAGCCGACCCCTCTGAGTTGTGATGTTGGAGAAGAGAAACTGCCAGAATAATCAACAATTCTTTCCTGGATGAAGTATAATCAGGATGTTCTTTAGAGGTAATGATGGTGAAACTGCCTCTCATACTTTAGACATGCTGTCAGGAAGGACCAGTTCTTGGAAAAGGACTTCATACTGGGGCAGAAAGTCTCCCAACACGATGGACTGACATAGAGAAGGCAACAGTGGGCTCATGTATATCAGAGATGATGACTACGGCAAGGAATAGAGCAGTTTCAGAGCTGTGGTTCACAGGGTAACTATGAGTTGTAGTTGACTCAATGCTACCTAACGGCACAAGAACTGCATGAACGTTTGTATGAAAATCAATGTGATTTGTAAACCTTCACTCAAAAATTAATTAGTAACAATAATAAATACACAAGAGGGGAAATAAATTAACAAATTCCACCTCCAACCAGTAACTTTTCTTGTTATTTGCCATCAGATCACTTCTGGTCCATGACTACTTATGGTGTTTTTGTTGTTATGTGCCGTCAGGTCACCTGAGACTCATAACGTCCCTACGGACAACAGCCCTAAACCCTGCTCTAACCTGTGCTAATATTGTCTTGGACACACCCACCCCCATTATCCCAATCACTAAGTCAATCCATCTCATAGAGGGTCTTCCTTTCTTGTATGGTCTCTTCACCCTCCCAAGCATGACGTCCTTCTCCAAGGACTGGTCTCTCCTTGCAATACGTCCAAAGTATGTCAGACGAAGCTTCAGAGTCCTTGCCTCCAAGGAGCAGCCTGGTTTCACCCTCTCCAGCATGAAAAGCCTATCACTGTTAAAAGTTTGATTCATTTTCTTCCAGATATGTTTCATTCTTGTCATTGCTATTACAAATGAAAACCATACTATATTCCATTCTGCATCTTAAAACAGTATGGCATAAGATTGAGATGCTGACATAATACAAATTTTGTCATCACCATTCATGCAGAATGCATGTTCTGGTGCGTGGATACACAAAATTCATTTATTATTTTGAAATTGAGAAGTACATCATTCCAAGCCTGGAACTGACACTAACCCCGTGACTCAACTTTGAGCCACTGTTGTTCTTAGGTGCCATGCAGTTGGCCCTGACTCATAGCAACCATATGTTCAACAGTTCAAATCCCTGCCCTCTCCTGCACCACCCTGCCGATCTCCACTGTGCTTAATGCCATTGTTGCAGACATGGTGTCAACACACCTTACAGATAGTTTCCCTGTCCTTCACCAACACTCTGCTTTTCCAAGTGAGCCTCCACTGACAGATGGATGTGGCTGTGCACAGCATGCACTGACCAGGAAGTGAACCCATGTCTAGAGTAATTGAGAATGCTGCTCTGAACCGCCACGCTCTTAAGAAGCTGCACTGAAATCCACCAACTACTCCATGGGGGGTAGATGGATAGTCTCCCCAGTGTAACTTACAGTCTGTGAAAACGCTTTGGAGAGTCAGCTAGGAGTCGGCTCCAACTCAATGACATGTAACAACTTCAATACTCAGCTTAAGATTCTGGGGGCCGATCGCTGTCCCTGGGCTCCAGGCGTAGAGGGGCTCCCTGTGCGCAAGTCAAGCCAAGACCAGACACCGGTCTTGAAGAACTAGATGACTCACTCTATGCTCCTTATTCCACCCATTTCCAGCTGCAGACTCGGAACTCAAAGGATTTCTCCATTCCACGGCCCCAGATGCGGGAAAGTCCTTACAGTAACTATGAAGGAAGGAAAGAAGGCAGCTAACCGTGTTGTGAAGAGTGGGACAACCACAGCAAAGCAGCAGAACCAGCGGGGAGGCCAAAGGGATATGGGCTAAATCCAGAGGTTTCTAAGAAAACTATACAGAACATTGTAGGAAGAACTGGGCTCTCACCCGACCTCAAGCACTGCTGTTCTGCACTGAGGCGGTGGGAGTTAACAAGACTCTAGCCCTTAGTAGCATTGTAGTACTTTTCCTTTGGTGCACACTTTGGATGCTTTTAAGTGGGAGACTCTAGTAACTCAGGATTATAACCTTAAAATCCCCTGTCATTTTACATGTGACTAAGTGAAAGAGAGGAAGACCCTGGATGAGATGAATTGACTCAGTGACTGGGATAATTGGGTTAGTTGTGTTGGAGACGATGCAATTGGCTCAAGATAGAGCAGAATTCAGAGTCAACTCTATGGCACATAACAAGAAACAACAACAAAGGTTTGGTCATCTGATTCCATACTGATGGCTCATTCAACTTAATAACTAATCTAAGTTAAGGCAGGTTTAGCCCAGAGCAGAACTGCAAAACTGAATACAAACAGCAAAACCTTGTCTCCACCCTGCCTAAATCTACACTGGAACCAATTACAGGCATCCTCCCTTCTTGCCTTGGAAGCTGAGGCTAAAGGTCAATGTAATTTATCTTCATAGGGCTGTATTAACTCCTCAGCATTGCTCAGTCCACTCGCTGTTCATCCCCAGAACTCATCTTTCCCATCTACTTCATTTTGCAAGCCTACTTTCCTTTTGTCAGGAGAAGTTGGACACTAATTTTGCTGTAAATTCCTGGCACTGGCTCCTTTCCCAACCCTTTATGCCTCACTTCTGTAAATAGATGTATCCCGTATTCCCCTCCTTCGTTCTTGAAATGGACATTCTCTAAAATGGGATAGTGTCTATTATATAATAAATTATTCACTCTTCCGCACCTGGGGGGAAAAAAAAGATTCTGGGGGCCTAAAACAACTATGAGATATCATCTCACTCCAGTCAGAATTGCAAAATTTAACAGAACAGCAAGCAACAAATGCTGGTGAGGTTGTGGAGAAACTGGAACCCTTATTCACTGTTGGTGGGAGTGTAAAATGGTACAACCACTGTGGAAGGTGGTGTGGAGCTTTCTCAAAAAAGTTGCAAATAGAGATACCGTTTGACCCAGCAATTCCACTACTGGGAATACACCCCAAAGAGACCATAACTGCTATCCAACCAGATATATGCACACCCATGTTTATCGTGGCAAGTGCCCATCAACAAACGAATGGATAGAGAAGCTGTGGTATATTCACACAATGGAATACTATGCTGCATTGAAAAACAAGGAACTCATGCAATATAATTCAAAATAGTTGACTCTGGAGGACATTATGCTGAGTGAAGTATCTCAGTCACAATAGGACAAATACTGCCTGGTGCCAGTGTTGTAAAACATCAGGGTTGGGGGGAGACTGAGAAAGATGGGTTCAATAATGTATACTGCATTAAAACAGATAAGGGAGAAAATTGTTTAAATGGGTATGTGATTAGGTATTTTTGTCATGACAGGAGTCCAGAGTGAAGGCTGCATAGTGGAGTAGACCTTGGGGAGTGATTGTAAAACATTGAAAGAATTTTTCTTTTACTTTTCCAAGAGGGTAGTGTGCTGGGGGGGGAGGGCTGGGAGGGGAGAAAAGTGCAACAATGAATGAATGAATGAATGAATGGAAGCCCAAAATCTCTGTAAATTTTCATTGAAATTAATAATAAATTTAAAAAAAATAATCTGACCATCTTGGTAGGAATGAACCCGCCGAGTAGGAATGACCTTTCCCCACTTTGGGTGCCCACCTTGTCCTCCATCAGTTATCCAAAGAAGATTTTTGGGTCATGTAGAGATTGTCTATCCTCGGCCTTAAGGACGATATCGGTATTCATTACTGACTCCGCAAAGCTCAGTGCTGTAACTGGCACATTTAGCAAGTGCTCTTCGGCTATGGATGATAAAAGAAGTGATACCTTTGAACTGTGGTGCTGGAGAAGAGTGTTGAACATACCATGGACTGCTAGGAGAACAAACAGGTTTGCCCTGGAGAGGGTGAAGCCAGGCTGCTCTTTGGAGGCAAAGATTCTGAAGTTTCATCTGACATACCTTGGGCATGTTGTAAGGTAGGACCAGTACTGAAGCCAGTGCCAGTGACAAAAAGGAAATACAACTGACAGCTAAGGAAGCAAAGGAGGATGGAGCCTCTGGGTTCAACCAGCCATCCCCACTGGACCCACCTGGGAAAACACTTTGCAGTCATGCTTGGGAGGATGGAGGGACAGCGCAAAAGAGGAAGACCCTCAACAAGATGGATTGATTCTGTGACTGGAGTAATGGGGATAGATACGTCAGAAACAGTAAGATTAGCACAGGATAGAGCAGGGTTTAGGGCTGTTGTACACAGAGTCGCTGTGAGTTGCATTCACCTCGACAGCACAAAACAACAACAATATTCCCTGATTCTGGGGTCTCCAAGGATCAGATGACTCAACACTGCTCCAGATCCCCAGGTGTCACAGGCGGAAGGAGCCCTGCCGCACTTTCCCGGAGTAACCTGCCTGCACAGAGCAGCCTCGGGCCTCTTGTGCCCATTCACTGGCTCATCCCACAGCGCAGCCAGCCAGATGCCCTCTCCCCAAGTCAGCAGGGAGCACTCAGCAGAGCTCATTACTTAACGGTCAGTGGCCCAGACTCCTAGCTCTCCCGTGGAGCCCAGGGAGGCTGTTTGGAGCCCAGCCCCGATTCCTGTAAATGGAAATCGATTTGCACTCGTTCCCAAGATGAATCATTTTGTTGTAATTGCCCGTCCCTTTGCTGGCACTGCCACAGCTGCCTGCTTTGCCTTTTGGCCATTTGTTGGCAGGACACCCTTCCAGGCCCCGTTAATTACCGAGAAGGAGGTAGACTGGGAGGAAGCAGGGGAACCCTTCCTCCTCCGACATAAAGGGCAGGGTAACCGATGCCAATGGACCGAAGCTCGTGAAAATGGCATGCCCACCTTTCCGGAACCCAGGCAGAAATCCAGTCAGGCAGAGGCAGCTCCTGGTTTGTGGCTCCCTCTTGGGGGCTGCTCCAGAGACCAGATCCAGCTAATGTGATGGAAGCCTCTGAGGGAAAGCTGCTCAGCCTGTGGTTCCTCTGAGCTGGATTAGCTGGTGATCTGTGAGACGCTGGAGGAGGATGTTGGGGAGAAACCTAATAAGAACTGTAGAAATTACGGTTGGAAATTACTGGGCCCTAATTGGTTCATCTAAACATCAAGAAGACAAAGGTCCTTACCACAGCACCAGTGGGCAACATCAGGACAGATAGAGAAAGGACTGAAACTGTTAACGATTTCCTTTTGCTTGGGTCCACGATCAACACCTTTGGTACCAGCAGTCAGGAGACAAGGAGACATACTGCTTTGGGCAAGTCTGCTGTCAAGGACCTCTCCAAAATACTGAAGAGCAGTGATGTCAGTTTGAAGACTAAGGTGCGCCTGATTCAGGCCATGGTCTTTTCAATTACTAGCTATATGAATAAGGATGACAGACGAGTTGACACCTTTGAGTTGTGGTGTAATCCTACAGACTACCAAAAGAACAAACAGGCATGTCCTGGAAAAGGTACAGCTGGAGTGCGCCTTAGCAGCAAAGATGACAAAGCTTCGTCTCTCATGTTTTGGACATGCTGCTAGGAAAGGCTATTCTCTGCAAAAGGCTATTATTCTTAGAAGGGTGGAGGCTCAGCAAAAGAGAGAAAGATCCCCCCCCCCCATCAAGATGGACTGAGATGGTAACTGCAGCGATGGGCTCAAGTGTATCAGAGATAGTGAGGATGAGACAGGGTGGGATGGGATTCAGACCTGTTGTTCAGAAGATCGCTGTGAGTCATACTCAACGGCATCTGACAACAGCAGCAATTGGTTCACAGAGTGGCTATGAGTCATAGTTGATTAAAGGATACATCAAAACAACAACAAATCGGTTCCCTGGATTTTGGTATGAAATGGACGGTTGTTTTTGCTGCCATCGAGTCAGCCTCTAACTTGTCGAGCCATTTGGTTCCTAAGGTATTCTTTGGCTAACTTCCTAACTTCAATCCCCAAGTCTTTTTCTGGTTTGTAGACTCCACTGAAGCAGCACAGAGACCTCCTTTGATAGACGCGTGGTGACTGCACTTGTGATGCAATTCCCCCACTGAACCACCCCCACCCCATGACAAAGAGTTGTGTGCTATCGACTTGGAACAAACTCATAACTGACCCTCCACCCAGTTTTCAGAAGCTGCAAATCATACAGGAGAAGATCACGCATTTTTCTCCTGCAGAGCAGCGGATACATTTGAACTGGTCACCTCTGGGTTGGCAACACAATTCCTTTCCACTAAGCCAACAGAGCTCCCTCAAGGAAGTATGTTGTTATTGTGTACTACTGAATCAGCACCAACCCATAACTGACGCCGCCGGGGTGGGGGATTTCAAAGGCAATTAATCATGTGGGAGGATATTGCTCATCCTTCTACCCCAGAGCAACTGGTGGATTCGAACCGTGTGCCTTCAGGTTGCAGCGAAGCTTCTTGCCACTAGGCCACCAGTGTTCCCTATGAGGTGTAGTTTATTAGCGACCCTATGAACAAAAGGCCTGAAGGCTTTCTGTAATTATCGTCATTTCCCCAAGTTCATAGAGTTTCCGCAGGCGTGTGGTTTAGGAAGTGGATGCCACTCCTGCTTCCAAACCTGTCTTAAACTTGGAGCATCACCAAACACTGTCCATCATGGGCAGCCGTTATGGCATTTGACCCCCCACTGGCAAAAGGTTCAGCATCACAGCAACCCCAGATTACCTCAGTGCAGCAAATTGCCAGAGGAGTGCTGTATAACTTAGAAGAATATTCCTCCAAAATAAAATAACACTAGACCCTTGGGCCTAACCAACTTTTTAATACAAGGGCTGTATATAGATACATAAACAAAAGGCCTGAAGCCTTTCTATGAATATTGTTGTTTCTTCA
This sequence comes from Elephantulus edwardii, assembly GCF_000299155.1. NCBI lineage: Eukaryota > Metazoa > Chordata > Mammalia > Macroscelidea > Macroscelididae > Elephantulus > Elephantulus edwardii. Next base: position 1,640,082 of record NW_006399813.1, read on the forward strand.
AGTTCATAGAGTTTCCAGTGGCATGTGGTTTAGAAAGTGGAACTCCTGCTTCCAAACTTGGATCCATCAGGGAGCTCCACCAAACACTGCCCACGATGGGTGGCCATTATGGTGTTTGGCACACGTATGGCACAATTGTTCCTTTATGCCATTTGAGACCCAAATGGCACAAGATTCAGTGGTACAGCAAACCCAGATTACTTCAACACAGCAAATTGGCCAGATTGCTTTATGATTTAGAAGAATGTTCCTCCAAAATATAGTAACAAAGGATTAAAATATAATCCCTCAGGCCCAACTTTTAAATATAAAACCCTCCAGGAGGTTTTGTTGACTCTAAACAAGAGGTTTAAAATAAAAACAGCAAACACTCCACACAGATCCTCAGCCAAAACAAGAGTATCACCTTACAGACTCCAGCCATTCCATCCAACTCCAAAATGGAGACAAGGGCTTTGGCATTATATGTTGTTGTTGTTATGTGCTGTCAAGTCACTTGTGACTCATAGCAATCCTATATGTACAACAGCCCTAAACTCTGCTCTATCTTGTGCCAATCGCACTGCCTCCAACACACCCATCCCGATTACCCCAGTCACTGAATCAATCCACCTCATAGAGGGCCTTCCCCTCCTCCCTCCACCTTCCCAAGCATGATGTCCCTCTCCAAAGACCGGTCCCTCCTTACAACATGTCCAAAGTATGTTAGACGGAGCCTCAGAATCCTTGCCTCCAAGGAGCAGCCTGGTTTAACCCTCTCCAGGTTGAATCTGTTTGTTTTCTTAGCAGTCCGTGGTACATTCAATACTCTTCTCCAGCACCACAGCTCAAAGGCATCAATTCTCCTTCTATTCCCCTTAGTCATTGTCCAACTCTCTGATGCTTAACAAATGATTGCAAAGACGATGGCCTGTCTCTAGAGTGACAACATTGCTCTTCAGTAACCTGGAGACGTCCCTAACAGCAGACTTTCCCATCACAGTACATCTTTTAATTTCCTGGCTGCTGTTGCCAAGAGTGTTGTCTATGGAGCCAAGCAGACTAAAGTTGTTAAAAATCTCAATCTCTTCACTGTCCATCCTGATGCTGCCAATTGGTCTGGTGGTGAGAATCTTTGTCTTCTTGACATTGAGCCTCAATCCATACTGAAGGCTGCAGTCCTTGACCCTCTGCAGCAAGTGCTTCAGGTCCTCCTCAGTTTCAGCAATCAGGATTGCGTCATCTGCATATCGCACATTGTTGGTAGATCTTCCACCAATCCTGATGCCACACTTCTCCTCATAGAGCCCAGTCTCCTGGATAATCTGTTCTGCATACAGGTTGAAAAGGTATGGAGACAGGACGCATCCCTGGCGTACACCTTTCCCAATTTTGAATCATGCAGTGTTCCCTTGCTCTGTTCTGACAACTGCCTCCTGGTCCAAGTATAGGTTTTGCATTAGCACGATCAAGTGTTCTGGGATTCCCATTCTTCTCAAGAGTCAGCCACAGTTTGTTACTATATAGAGACATGAAAATCTACACCTGTTTTCACTCTGATAGAGCAATTCCTGGAGACCTTGAGGGCTACTCATAGTGCTCCTCTCTTAGTGAGGACCCAATGGCTGCTCTGTGCCAAAACCTGGGACTCGGGCTCCAGGCTCTCTGTGTGTATAATGCAGGATTATCATTACCAGAAAGGTGTGTTCCAGGCACAACACTGTATAGAATAATCATGGTCCCTAATTGTTACTCATACGGCGTTTACATTCTACGACCATCCATTAATTACCATTGACTCTATTTCATTCAGAGCCACCCCATGTGTGTCAGCATAAGACTCTGCTCCATTGGGCTTTCAGTGGTGATGTGTTGAAAGCAGATCACCAAGCCTTCCGAGGTGCTTCTGAGTGGACTCAATCCTATAAGCTTTTGGTTAACAATTGAATATATTGACACCTTGTGCCATCCAAAGTCAATAAGAAGAACCCTTTACCTCCTATTGAGGTGGAAATTAAGCCTCTGGAATACACTCCAGAGCAAGGGGTTACGGAATCAGGAGTAGGTCCCAGGGTGCCAGCCTCTGGGGCTGGCATCCAGAGGGCAGATACGTGGGTGGAGGTAAGATTGGGTGCAGCTTGCGATGCCGACCTGGCCTCCTTTCCAGAGGATCAAGGACTTGGGTGACAGAGCTGACTGAAAAAATTGAGATACCTCGTAAACTTACATTAAAATGAATTAAAAAAATAATGGCTTCAAGCACATAGGATAGTGTGAGAATGGACAAGATAGGGCAAGGCTCAGATCTGTTATCTATAGGATCATTGACTTGAAAGGTAATTGACTTGATGGTGCCCAACAGCAACATCACCACTTTAAAAATTGTGCATTCACTTTCTATCCTTTGGTACTGTATCTTCACAGGTCATTGAACTACTACTGTTGACACCAAGTGATGGTTGCAAAAGCGATAACAAAGAACATAACAAAAAAACCAGAGTACATTCAAACTAAAGAAGTTCCCTTTATGCAGGGCAGGACCTGGTATATCACAAGTTAAGGGATTATAGTGTCGTTGGCATGTTCTCATGTCATCAATGAGAGAGAATTGAGTGTGAGGTTATACGCAATTGGTCAGAAATAAAAAGGAAAATAAAATTGCTATGGTATTGATAATGTACAATGTATACATTTTGGTTTTTTGTAGAATTGTTCAACTTCCATATTCTGAGATATATGCATAATTGATGTAACAATAGCACCATTTCTCAATAAGGAAGTTTGTTTTCTGAGTCATAACGATATCAATAAATTTCTTAAAAGAAGAAAAAAATAAAAAGTATATATGGTTTTTTTAAAAAATTGAGATACCTCACCCTTTCGCTTCCTCTGAGCTCATGAACCATCCCACAAGCTCTCTACACCGTTCTTCAAGTCAATGAGGGACCAGGAAGTATCGATAATGTATTTCCCTTAATGCAGTGGTTTTCAGACCCCTGGGAAGAGAAATCCTGGGAAATACTGACCTGAGTTCCAAAGGCCCAGCCAGCGGAAAGGTGGACCAGGCAAAGCAGAGGGAGGTGAGGAGTTAACCTCAGACTGGAATCATCCAGGTTAAATTACATGAGATAATGAGTGTGGAAGCGCCAAGCTGAATGCCTGGTAGCTGTAGGTACTCAATAAATATTCGTCTTTCCTCCTTCTATCTGCTGGACAAGACCTCTGATTCAAATGCTTTATTAATCATTCACAGCATATCTGATAGTAATAAGATTCATAAAAATTCAAATTGTAAGAGCTGCACTCCGTCTTTCTGGCTTCAGATCACAAAGCATGTATCTCACCCTTTGATTGGAAAGGGGCGATATTCCTTGACATTCTCTCATCCCCATTTCCGTTCTGGTTACCTACTCTTTTGAATGCCCTTGAGACATACATCTGTCTTACCTGCTAGAATGGAACTAGGATGCAGATGAACAGGATGGCCACACCTGTTGTTAATTGCTGTTGAGTTGAGTCTGGTTCATAGCGACCCAATGATAGATTAGACCTGTGCCACAGGGGTTTCTACGCTGCAGTCTTTGAGGAAGGAGCTCTGGTAGTGCTGAGGGTGAAAGCATTTGGATGAGAACCAAAGGGTCATTGGTTCAAACCCTCCAGCCATTCTGCAAGATAAAGATGGGACCGCCCACTTCCATAAAGAGTCACAGTCTTGGAAATCCTATAAGGCAATTCTACTCTGTCCTGCACTGTTACCATGAATTGGAATCATCTTGATAGGGATGAGTTTACTCCTTACAGAAGCAGAATGCTAGGTATTTTTCTTATGGAGCCACTGGGTGGATTTGAACCGCTAATCTTTTAGATAGGAGTGGAGTGCTTGCACACCCTGCTCCACTCCAAGCCACAGCCACTGCACTCTGGTCTGCTGCAACATGGCAAAAGTCACTAGCCCCATGGAGACCTAGTGGTGCCTTGAGTCCCTGACTACTGTGTTCCAAGAGTATGCTGGACAAGATGGTCACAACATTACCCTCTCCAAAAGGGAGTTCCTGAACTTCACGAATACAGATCTGGCTGCCTTCGCAAAGAAGCAGAAGGACCCTGGTGTCCTTGACCAAATGAAGAAACTGGACCTCAACTCACAGGCAGCTAGATTTCCAAGAATTTCTTAATCTTATTGGTGCCTTGCTCAGGCCTGCCATGACTCTTTCATCAAGTGTGTTCACCAGCAAACCTGAAGCACCATTGAACCTGGCCAAAAAGCTCAGCCCCCTCCCTCCAAGCCCCCCATCACTGTAGACTCCTCACAGCACACACACACCCTGATCTAGCCCACTCACCACCCCCTGCAAGCCACCCCTGATGGGACTAATGAACAATCTGGTTTGCTTGTTGTTGGACTGTTGTGTTTTTTTTAAAAAAAAAAAGTGAAGTGTTTAACTATTGCACCACCAGAGACCTTTTAATCATGTCTGTTGTTGTCATCTTGTTGTTGTTGTTGTTGTTGTTGTTGTTAGGTGTTATCAAGTCGAGTACAACTCATAATGACCCTGTGAGCAACAGGCCTGAACTCTCTCCTCTCCTATGCCATCCTCATCACCTCTGGTACACTTGACCCAGTTGCTGCCATCACTGTGTCAATTCATCTTGTTGGGGGTCTTCATCTCTTTCACTGAGCCTCCATCTTTCCAAGAATAATATCCTTTTCCAAGGAATAAACTCCCCTAGTAACATGTTCTAAGGATGAGAGATGAAGCTTCAGTATCCTTGATTCCAAGGAGCACTCTGACTGTACCTTCTCCAAGATATATCTATTTTTTTTTCCTTTTGATAGTTCCTGGGATTTTCAGAACTCCAACACCACAACTCAAAGGCATCAATTCTTCTTCTGTCATCCTTATTCACTGTCTAGCTCTTAGATGCATAGCAAGTGATTGAAAAAGCATGGCCTGAATCAGGCACATGTTAGTCTTCAAACTGACATCATTGCTCTTCAGTATTTTGGAGAGGTCCCTGACACTAGACTTGCCCAAAGCAATATGTCTCCTGATCTTCTGACTGCTGATACCAAGACTATTGATTGTGGATCAAAGTAAGAGGAAAGCATTGGAAGTTTCAATCATTTCTCCATCTATGACAATGTTGCCTATTGGCCTAGTGGTAAGAATCATTGTTTTCTTTTCTTTGTTTAATATTAATTTTAATGAAAGTTTACAGAGACTTTGGATTTCCATTCATTCATTCATTGTTGCATTTTTCTCCCTGCCCACACCTCCTACCATTCTTTCTTCTCTTTGAAAAGTTAAAGAAAAATTCTTTCATTGTTTTACAATCCCTCCTCTCAAGTCCAGTCCACTGTGTAGCCTTCATTCTGGACTCCTATCACGACAATAATACCTAATCATATATACCTTTTAAACAGTTCTCTCCCTCATCTGTTTTAATGCAGTATACATAATTTATCCCATCTTTCTCAGTCTCCCCCCCAACCCCGATGTCAGTCCTGTTTTACAACAGTGGCACTATGCAGTATTTGTCCTTTTGTGACTGAGATATTTCACTCAGCATAATCTCCTCCAGAGTCACCCATTTTGAATAATATTGCATGAGTTCCTTGTTTTTCAATGCAGCATGGCATTCCATTGTGTGAATATACCACAGCTTCTCTATCCATTCATTTGTTGACGGGCATTTAGGTTATTTCCAACTCCTTGCTACTGTGAACAAAGCCGCAATAAACATGGGTGTGCATATATCTGCTTGGATAACAGTTATGGTCTCTTTGAGGTATATTCCCAGGAGTGGAATTGCTGGGTCAAGTGGTATCTCTATTTGCAACTTTTTGAGAAAGCACCACACCACCTTCCACAGTGGTTGCACCATTTTACACTACCACCAACAGTGAATAAGGGTTCCAATTTCCATACCAAAAACTGTATTCCTTGATCTTCTGCAGCAAGTGTTTCAAGTCCTCCTCACTTCTAACAAGAAAGGCTGCTTGTCTTCTATGTCACCTGCATAAGGCAGGTTGTTGATGAGGCTTCCTCCAATCCTGATGCTGCATTACTCTTAATGTCCAGCTTCACAAATTATTTGTTCACTATACAGATTGAATTGCATTGGGAAAGTCAGCTGTCAGGGACCTCTCCAGAGTACTGAAGAGCAACAATGTCAATCCAGAGACTAAGGTGAGCCTGATCCAGGTCATAGTCTTCGTAATTGCTTGCTATGCGTCAGAGAGCTGGACAATGACTAAGAGTGATAGAAAGATAATTAATGCCTTTAGCTGTGGTGTTGGAGAAGAGTGTTGACTATAACATGGATGGCTAAGAGAATAAACAGATTCATCTTGGAGAAGGTAAAACCAGGCTGCTCCTTGGAGGCAAGGATTCTGAAGTTTCATCTGACATACTTTGGACATGTTACAAGGTGAGATCAGTCTTTGGAGAGGGACATCATGCTTGGGAGGGTAGAGGGAAAGCACAGGAAAAGAAGCCCCTAAATGAGATGGATTAATTCAGTGACTGGGGTAATGGAGCTAGGTGTGTCAGAGACAGGAAGGTTGGCACAGGATAGAGCAGGGTTTAGGGCTCATAGGGTTGCTATGAGACACAAGCAACTCGGTGGCTCATAACAAAACAAACAACAGCATACAGATTGAATAGGTATGCAGAAAGGATACGACCCTAACCCACAGTATTAAGCCATGCAGTATTCCCTTGTTCCATTTGAACAATAGCTTCTTGGTCTAGGTGTAGATGTGTGGATGTCATCAATTCAGCTCTGATCAGCTTAGCCTCCTCTGTTCTCTGTTCCCTCTGACTGTAGTTCCAAGGGTCTCACTTGAAAAGTGTCAAACAAGATTGCAGGGAATTCTTACTGAGCCTGGCATTTCAGCTCTGGGCCTTGGCCTTGGCCCTGACCACATACTTCCCTCTGCCCTTTGCTGCTCTTCATTTACTGCTAATGGATCGCTCCCCAGTGGATTCCCAGCACCCACAGAGAGGTATGCACTGATCTGGGTGAAGCCTTTAGGTTTTGCCATCGATTTTAAAGACACTGACAGTGGCAAGTGAAACTCTAATGCGATATAACAATAGCTCCAGCTCACAAAACACACGAGTCTCCCAGAGGAATTCTGAGCACTTAACAAGCTCCTTTCTGTAGCACGCAACTGTTGCTCCAATCTTGAGGAAAGTAAGACCAAGCGAAGGTAATGTTTGTCTTGGATGTGGAGATGCGTGGGATGGGTGGTGGCAAGGAGCTCAAGGCATGCGCTTCCTTGAGAGAGTAGGAGAGAGGCAGCACCCTGCTGGATAATCAGTAAATGTCTTTCTTTCAATACCTAGAGACCACCCACCACCAGCTCCAGGTGGGCTCACAGTAAAGGCAGACCATGTCCTGAGAAGTGAACAGACTCCCCATGTTTGAGATGAGCTCACTCAGGTGCTGACTAGGCATCCAGAAGGTATAGCATCTCCCTCCCCCTCTTTCCGGAAGCATCTTCCTGATTTCCAGTGGTTTTCTGCCTGGCTCTGTCCTTTCCCACCACCTTCCCCAATTTCTTCAGTCACATTTGTTTCTCTTCTGATGAATCTCTGATCCTAAGAACCTAAGATAAGAAACTTTCAGAGTTGAAGGCTAGAGTAGTTGACAGCTCCTTGACCCATCCCTAGCCACCCCTCCCTGCCCTGTTTAGTCAGGCCATTTGCTTCCTTCTGCTCTGAGAAGTCCCGTCCTCCTTTTATCCCTTCTTGTTTGTCTTGCACCAGACCCTCTGCTGGCCTGGGGTTCTGTTAGGCGGCTGGCTTCAAGGTCTGGCTCTCGGTCTTGACAGCAAGTGATCTGTCCATCTTAAGACTTGATTGGTTCCCCAGTGGAGCCCACCCATCCCCCTGCCTCAGCATTCTTCACTGCGTCTGTCACCACTCCCTCAGTCATTCCTTCGCCTATCTTTCTGCTAGACCAGTGGCTCTCTTCAGTATGCATACAGCCCCTTGTCTGACCTGGCTCACTACACAGCCAAGCTGAATTATTCATTAGAGAGAGCCAGTGAACAGACTGCATAAAACCACCGAAGAGGGCTTGTGAAGCCACCTCAATATCGCTCACTGATACACTGGGCTCTTTTTGTTTTCTTTTTCCATGTTACTGAAACCTTACCAAATAGGAGTGAGACCCGCACTGAGGACTGCAAACAAAAGGACTATGCCTTTGAACCCTGACATCATTGCTTTCACATTTCTGGGTCCAGCCATGATGTGTGATTTCTCAAAAGTTCGCTATGCTCATAGACACGAGGTGATTGCATCCTGGGGTCTCTCAGCCCCAGGGATCTTCATCTTCACCAGGTGCTTTGGAAATTTTTGGAGGAAGAAGTTGCCCACTTACTTTGCTCTATGTTCAACCTCCTTACTTTCAAACCTGTCCAGAAATTCACAGCAAGAAATCATTACAGAGTTGCACTGCCAACTCAAAGGGATGCAGTTTGAACCCACCACTTAGTCTGGGAGAGAAAGATGGGCCATCTCTTCCCATATGATATACTGCCTCTGAAAACCCACAGGAAGTACCACTATCAGTCAGTGCTGACTTGACAGCACACAACCACAATATATGGGAGGCAGGGAACTCCAGTGGCACACTCCTTAGGACGCTGTGATGCTTATTCAGGGACGACACCTCTCTGGTAGTTTGAATCCACCCCTGGTGCTGAGAGAGAAAGATGGGCAGTTTCCTCCCTTGTGATATACAGCGCCAGAAAACTAGCTGGAAGGCTTTAAAAAGGAGCTTCCAGCTCCAATGTAATGAGTGAGTTTTGATATGGAAGGTGAGCTACAGAGAAGTGATAAATAATCCTTTATCAGCTCCACGCTAAAGAAACACCATCCCTGACTTTAGGAAATTTCTAGGCATGCAGTTCAAATCCACCAGCTGCTCTGTGGGAGAAGGATGGGCACTCTGCTCCCGTGCGGTTTACTGCCTCTGAAAACCCTCCGGAGGGTCAGCTATGGGTTGGTTCCCATTGGACAGCACACACAGCACCATAACGGTTTGGGAGAATGGATAGACCGGTACCTGCTGCAGCCGAGTCTGTCCTGGGTCATAGACTCTCATGTGTGTCCGAGGAGAACTATGCTGTGGTGTTTTCAGTGGCTAATTTGTAGTAGCTCACCAGGGCTTTTTTCGGAGGCACTCTCGGAGGACTATGATTGGTAGGTGTCATCTTGTTACGTCTGACTCCTGGTGTTTCTGTGCTCAACAGAATGAAGCACTGGCCAGCCCTGTGTCATCCCCGTAATAGCTGCTGTTTGTGTCCCGAGTTGCACCCACTATGTCAACCCTTCTCATCGAAGATGTCTCTCTTTGTCACTGACCCCCTGGCAAAGTTACCAAATATGTTGTCCTTCTCCAGGGACGAGCCACTCCAACTGGCATATTCAAAATATATGAGCTGAAGTCTGGTGTACCTCTCCTTTAAGGAAGATTCTGGCTGCCATTAGAACCACCAACTTTCCCCCCCTTTTTCCACAGCATGTATTAGCCATTTACGCCACTCAGAGATTCCCAGATGAGAACAGAAAAGGGTATATTTGCAAAACTAATAAAAAAATAATACCACAAGAGTCTAGGTTTTTACAAACAAAAGTAACCACAATGTGCTAACAAATCTTTGAAGGAGAGTGGCAGAGGACAGAAATGCAGAGGGCTGACGCAGAAAAGGGTCCCACTGGCTCCCCTAGCCGGCACTGCCCTGGGTCTCTGACTCCCTACTCTCTTCCAGCCTTATCTGTAGATAAAGACCCACAGGAACAATCCTCCTGGACCACAGAGAGTGCAGGTGAAAACCTCATGACAGAGGACCTCAGATATCTGACCCCAGAAACTATCTGCAGAGAACAAAGGGCCACCAAGAAACAAAGAGCCTTGCCCTCCTTTCTCATCCAGAACAAGCCACTCCTCTGAGGGACGCACTGCAATGGGGAGGTGTCTCCTCATTTGGCTGCTGTTGGCAAACCAGAAAGAACACTTTGACCAGCCACAATCTGGGTTAATGCAAGAGGAGGGTAGGAGGAACAAGAAGAGAAAGATGTCTAGGAAGGCGCACACCTGAAGACTCGGGCTGAGCTTCTGTGGAATAGTGAAAATTCTACAGAAAGCCAAAGACATCTGAGCTGTCCGGAATCCCCTGCTGTGTCACAATTCTATCCACAGCACTCAGCAGGAAAGCAGCTTTCTTTTTTTTTTTCCCCCAAATGCATATTGAATGAAAGCTAGTCATCTAGTCCCAAAACAATCACCCATCCTTCTTCCCCTCCCTTTCTGTCACCAGCCTGGCCAGAGGGGAGATGACCTCATCTCTGCTGCTACTTTTCTGCATTACTGGGCACAGCAATGTATCAGAGCTCAGCCTGGGGTCCCAGATCTCACCCCCAGCTCAGAAGGAGGGCTGAATGGGACTTCAGTCTATGAAATAGTCAAAAAAGGACCAGGAAGGACAGTTCATTTAAAAAATCATAGGGGAATAGTGCAAGAACTTTTCACTCTCACGCACGTGCCACACACACACACACACACACACACACACACACACACACACACAGCCATATGAAGCCACACCCCACCTTGTCCTCCTCCTGAACGTTTGATTTCTCCCATTAAACAATTGAGACTGGTCCCAGGACTGCTGGAGTATTGGCACCATTTGTGTTTTCCCAGGAAGGGAGTGGCACTGGCACCCCCAGCCCCTGCACACCCCTCCATCCCATCTGGCAACCTGGATTCTGGGAAACATGTGTCTTTACCTTTTTCCAGATAATCTTTTCTATTTTAATGCTGCCTTATTTACAAGGTTTGTATACACTGTTTTTCACACTGGATCTTTCCCATTTCCTTCACACCCCCCCCCACCCAACAAATTGTACAACCCTATGATTAACCACTCCCCACATTCATACTCACCCCTTTGCTCTCCCTCCCACCTCTCTTGAATCCTCATACACCTTCTACAATAATGGTCTCATATGGCACTTATCCTTATGGGACTGAGTTAGTTAACTCAGCATAATGGTCTCCAGTTCCTGCCAAGTTAAATAGTTGTTGTTATGTGCTGTTGAGTTGCTTGTGACTCATAGTGACCCTACATACAACAGCCCTAAACCCTGCTTTATCCTGTGCCAATCTTACCATCTCCAACACCTGCCCCCATTACCCCAGTCACTGAATCAATCCTTCTCATCTAGGGTCTTCCTCTCTTGCACTCTCCATCCTGCCAGGCATGATGTCCCTCTCCAAGGACTGGTTTCTCCTTGCAACAAGTCCAAAGTATGTCAGATGAAGCTTCAGAATCCTTGCCTCCTAGGAGAAATCTGGCTTCATTCTCCCTAGCATGAACCTGTTTGTTCTCTGAGTCATCCATGGTATATTCAGTACTCTTCTCCAGCATCACAGCTCAGAGGCATCAATTTTCCTTTGATCACCCCTAGTCATTGTCCAGTTCTCTGATGCATAGGAAGTAATTGCAAAGACCATGGCTTAAATCAGACACACCTTAGTCTCCAGACTGACATCGTTACTCTTCAGTGTGTTGGAGAGATCTCTAAATGCCTACTTTCCCAATGCAATTGCTCCTGAATGTTGCATAGTATTTCATCATGTGAATGTACCATAATTTCTCACTACATTCAATCACTGTTGGACATTTGAACTGTTTCTATGTTCTTAGGATGGTGAATGCTGCTATGAACAAGTCTCAGTTCTCATTTTTTAAAAACTTAATAATTTTTTAAATTATTTTTGTGTGTGTATCACCAAATCAAATCTGACTGGTACAGGAGGAGATTGCCCTTCTTTCTCCAGCAGAGCATCTGGTGGATTCGAACCGTGTGCCTCTGGCATTGCAGTGTAGCTTCTTGCCACTAGGCCACCAGAGCTCCCTAGTTCTCATTTTTTTCCAGGGTATTTTCCAAGTAGTGAAATAGCTCTAGGTCATATGGAATTTCTATGTTTAGCTTTTTGAGGAAACACCAAACTGCCTTTCAGAGTGGTTGTACCATTTTACAATCCCACCAACAATATATGAGTTCTTATCTTGCTACATCCTCTCCAACATTTATTACTTGCCGTCCTGTTACCCAGATAGTCTTATTTCACCCCGATGGCACTTGGCTTCAGGTTGTCAAAGCAAACCCTTGGTCCCCCTCCTGTACTTATTCCCCACCAATGGGGACCAGGAGTCCTTGGGCACCTGGGAGAGGATTGTTTCCATCCTTTGTGACCATCTGAGCACCCTCGCAGCACCTGCATTTTCTGTCCCTGCCCCACACTCACCTGCTCACCTACAAGTGCCTGACTCCATGGGCTTCCTTCTAAAAGGTGTGGCTCCCAGGCAGGCCCTTGAGGGAGCAAACTTCCACCAAAGTGAGACCTCTGTGCCAGAGCTCAATAGAACTGCCTCATCTTTCTGAGTCTCACAAGTTTTCTGCCTTGGGCGGCCTTACTTTTCTGTTACTCATTTTAGTGGGAAATGTTTGCCTTTTCCTTCTATGACAAGTTTCTGCCCTTTGTAAGTTCTGGAACAAAAGATAAAGCTATATAAACCTCTCCAACAAGATCTTCAAAAAACGTTCTTGAAGGTTTGTTTTCCTGTATAAACATTTCCATTTATCGCCTGGGGTCTGTGTCTCATTGGATCCGGGCTTTCCCTCCCTGCAGGACCGTAAGAACCCTGACCTCAGTGTGAACTCCACAGGCAAGTCTCTCTGCCTGTAGAACACACTTTTCAAGATTCCTGCTGTGGACTCACAGATCCGTGTGAGAGAGACAAGGGCTTCGGGGCAAACAAGACCAGTGACATGGTGCTGCAGCTATTCAGGTTCCAAGAGCTAAGAGCCTTCCCAGAAATGCTGCCTGATTTACAAGCATGAGGTCAGCAAGGGCAGCTCCTGCCTGGATGCAGAGGTGGGAGATGCTTCTTGCTCATTTCCTTGAACCCCAGCAACAGAGTCAGCAAGTGCTGGGAAGAGCATGGAAAAGAACCTGTGGAAGGCCGGCAGGCAGGAGGTCCTGGAGGGCAGGCATCAGACAGACAGGGGAGACAGGGAAAGAGGTGGAGTGGATGATGACAGCAAATATATTTAAAGAAAAAGACAAAAGCATAGCAAGTCAAGAGGAGGAGAAAGAAAAAGATATATGGGGGATGAGAGTAATAAAAGGAGGCACAAACAGAATCATAACATGAAAGATAGAAGACTCAGAAACACAGAGACAAAGCTATTTGGGCTTCTTTACACAGCAATGATATCAATTGAAAGACTAAGGTGCACCTGATTCTAGTCATGGTCTCTTAAATTACTTCCTATGTATCTGAAAGTTGGACAATGGATGAGGATGACAGAAGATGAATCAATGCTTTCGAGTTGTGGTGTTGGAGAATAATACTGAATATCCCATGGACTGCCAAAAGAACAAACATGGCCTGGAGAAAGTGCACCTAGGGTGCTCCCCAGAAGCAAGGATGGCAAACTTCTACCTCACATACTTTACACATGTTGTTAAAATCAAAAAGACATTCCTTGGGGGAAAAAAACCCACCATGCTAGTAGAAATTCAGTGCAAGGGAGGAAGACCTTCACATGATGAACCAACACAGTGACTGAGTCTATCAACGATCATGAAGGGACGCAGAACAGAACAAGGTTCGAATCCATTGTTCTGAAGGTCACAACAACCAGGAGCTTTAAGAAATGTTCTCAGGAATTTAAAGGTCCAGCCTGAGAGTCTCTGGATTATTTAGGTGGACTCATCAGCTAAACAAAATATTGGAGAGGTTCAAGTCCACCCAGTGGCATCTCAGAGGACAAGCCTGGTGATCTGCTTCTGGCACGTGAGCCACTGAAAATCCTGTGGGGGACTGACCATCCCACGGTCACACGCAGGGGGTTGCTGTGAGTTGGAACTGACTTGATGGCAATGGTTTCATTTAGGGTTGAGTGGTACGCTGTAGTGGTATGATCATTTACCCCTGTGTGACCTCTATGAAAGGAGCCCCGGTGACATGCTGTGGAACAGATTGGGCTGATAACTGAAAGGTCAGAGATATATCAGTCCTTCTGAGGAACAAAGGTGGGCAGTTTCTTATCGTGAAGATTTACAGCTGGGAAACACAATGGAGGGTCACTCTCATTCAGAACAAACTTGAGAGCAATGAGTGTTTGGTTTGGGCTCTCTACAAGGTTGTTGCTCTGCACCATAGTAAGACAGGATCTACTTTTCAAAGACACTAAATCGCATGTGAAGAAACTACCTATCTTTTCCCCTCAGAGCAGCTAGTGAATTGGAACCATGTTCCTTTGGGTTAGCAGTGCAACTCCTTACCACTAGGCCACCAGAGCTCTCTCTCTAGGAGGCAGGCACATTATTAAACAATACAAACCAGATAACAGGCCTGTCTTTTGAGATATCTCTGGATGAATTTGAATCACCAACCTCTCAGTTAATAACCCAGGAAGTATTTAGCCATTTTCACCACCTAGGTGCTATTATTGGCCTCTTTCTTATAAATGAAGGACGCCCAGAGGGTACTCTGTACCGTGTTGAACTGCTCATCTCCAGTGGTTTGAATCCACCAACAGTTCTGCAAGAGAAAGACGTTACAGTCTCCTTCTGGCAATATTTCCAGCCTCAATGAAAGAATTCTTTCTTTTACTTTTCAAAGAGAAGAACGAACTGGAAGGAAGGGGTGGGCAGGGAGAAAAATGCAACAATGAATGAATGGAAATCTAAAATCTCTGCAAATTTTCATTAAAATTAATAATAACAAATAAAAAATTTTAAAAGATATGTCCAGCCTCAAAAGCTTAATACAGGGTCAGCTATAAGTCAAAATCGACTCCATGGCAATGAGTTTGGGTTTTGAGTTAGAGTGAGGCTAAGTGACATACTCCAGACCACACAGCTGGACAAATGTTCAAATATAGACTTGACTCCGAAGCTTGTGTTCTTTGCATCACACTCCCCTGCTGGGCTCCAGCGATGAGAGTGCTCTGACCTGCACTGTTTTTTCCAGCATTTCAACAAGCATTAATTAAGTGCCCGCTATGTGCCAAGCGCCATCAGAGAAGAGATGTCTCTCCCTTCAGAGTTTATAGTCTGGCTGGGTTTACCAGCATTCTTTTGATGCTTACTGGCAGACAGACAGAGTCCTCCTGGCATGGAAATCGCTGTCCCTTTGCTCCAAACTTGTACCCAGTTACTAGTAAGAATGAGAAGGCTTTTCACCCTCCTTCTCGGTCACCTGATCTAGATTCACCAGCTCCCACCATATGGAAAGTTTCAAATGGGAATTCCTCATGTGCTTAAATCCTGGCTTCTTCATTTCGACGTTTGGCACAGGAAGATGGGAACAAATCTTTCTTTAAATTTGGTGGGTCAGGATGGTGGAATGATGTCTCCCATCTGTCCTTCTGCCCTACAGGCCCACTTTCTCTGAAAGGAGACAGTCATATCTTCTCTGTTGGATATTCAGATGGGAGTGTGTTTGTGTGGGTGGGGGGTGCTATTGGGGAAGTGGCGGGATAGAAGCTCCAGGAACACAGAGAACACAGGAGACCTGAGGAACAACCTCAAAGATGTGAAGGACACTGTGCAGAGACTCTCCCTATGCAGAGGCAGGAGCTTAATTAGAGAAGGGAGTTCTGGTTGCCCAGTGGGAAGGAGTTGGACCACCAGCTCAAAGGCATGTGGTTTGAATCTAACAGTTGTTCCCTTGGAGAAAGATGGGCAATCTCCTTCTGTGTGATTTACAGCCTCTGAAAGGGATTTACAGCCTCTGGAGGATCAGCTATGCATCAGTTCCTACTCTAGAGCATGTAACAACACCAACTAAGGAGAAGGGTATGCCTGGTAGAGGGTTGGTGAGAAGACCTTCAAGGAGACAGACAGGGTGGCCGCATCGGTGAGCACAAGCAAGGTCACGATTTGAAGGTGACCGAGTACCAGGAAGTGTCTCCTTCTGTGGTGCACAGGGCCACTGTGAGTTGAGACAGACTCAATGGAACTCAACAATGAAATAAAGAGTCCCTTCCCTCATCTAACCTGGAGGGAGGATGGGATGTGGGACAGATTGTATCGCAGCTTTTGGCATCCCTTTTTACAACTTTAAACTTGGAATATTCTCAATTTCTTATAGATTAGTTGACGTCTTGCCTAGAGGCAGAGGGAGAGACTAAATGAACTCCCATGATCACTAAACAAAAGGTTTCATTGGGGGGGAAAGGTGTTATGATCTGTTTCAGATACTCCAAAATATATAAAGAATAACATAATGAATACGTATATAACCCTTCCTAGCTTAGAAAAGAAATCCTCCACAGTTCGAATCCACCAGCTGCTCTGCTGGAGAAGGAGGGACAATCTCCTCCTGTACCAGTCAGATCCGATTTGACAGTAGACACAAAAAAAATAATTTTTTTTAAAAAAGAAAGAAATCCTTATTGCTACTATTTATCAAACCTCTGCCATTGAGTCAATCCTGACTCGCAGCCACTTTGCATCAGGTTTCCAAGACTATAAATCCTTTATGGAAAGAGATGGCTTGTCTTTCTCCCAAGGAGCAACTGAGAGATTTGAACCCCTGACCTTTTGATTAGCAGCACGACAAATAATGCACCATGCCAACAGAACGCCTTGATACTACTCAAGATCCTGCTTACCTCCCTTCAGACATGTTCCTTTGCAGCCTCTGCTGTTGTTCTTACTGCCAGTTGAGTCACCCATGAGTCACCAGGGCCCCATGCACAATGTAACAAAATGCTGCCCGTTCCTGCACTGTCCCATAATCAGTTGGGGGCTGGGCCTTTCTGATCTGTGACAAATGATCGGACCTCCTCTACCTGCATGGGGAATGGTGAATCAAGGTCAGCAGCCTAAAGCTGATTGCAGAGGTCAGACCTACCTCCACTCTCCAGCTTTTTCACCAATTCTGACTCCACTCTACTCATCTGCTGGGTTTTATAAGATGTTGCAATGGCAACAGAGAACTCACAGACAACGCTCAAGATGATGGAGTTTCCTAAGGAAGTAGCAGGTTGTATATAGTTCAAGATCAAGAATTACTAGGACAGTAATTCAGTGAGAATCACCTTCTGGGCTATGTTCACAGGCAGGCCTTTCTCAGCCCTTCAGTCCCTCAGACCTCTTGGATCACCTCACCAATGCTTTGCTCTGGTTAATGTTTCCAAAGCACTTTAATTTTGGTAATAAGTGTCCAGAGGTACCCCAGGCCACCAGCAAGCCTCCTGAGCTCTCTTGCTCCTTAGATTAACAAGCCTAGCTCTGTCCTCAAGTGCCCATCGACACCTCACTCTGTCAGCGTGCCTCCTGCTGGCGCACTCCACGAGACCACTGTACCATCTAGCACTGCTCTTCTTGTTCTACTGTCTCTGATGTCACTGCTATTTCTCTACCACTGCTTCTCGCCATCTCTCACCATCTTCACGGTTACAACTTTCTCTCCCCCAGATCTATAAGGTTCTTGATGCACTGATCCCAAGTCCAAAGGAAGTGTCCCCTCTCACCTCTTCTTGATGGTAGGGGTCCCCTTTACTCTGTGCTCCTCAAACCTTATAGAATGACAAAACTGACCAATCCTCTCATTCTAAATCCTCACCTTAACTGCATGGCCACATCCCCCACAGGGTGCCACGTCCAATCCCTTAGGTAGGCCCAAAGCACCTTATGTGCATATTTCCACCCAATCTTTTGGTAGAATCACAGGATCCTGACTAGAAAATCCATTGCAAAGCAGCTCATTCATCCACAAGAAAAAACACTGATGACCCAATAACAAAATAGGTGAAAGACGTGAAAAGACTTTACACAAAGGAAGACATTCAGATGACCAACAGATGCATGAAGAAATGCTCAAAATCACTGGCAATCAGATGCAAATCAAAACAACAATGAGATACCATCTCACTTCAGTAGCAGTAGCAAAGTTTAACAGGACTAAAAGTAATAAATGTTGGACAGGATGTGGAAAGACTGGGACTCTCATGCACGGCTGGTGGGGTTGTAAGATGGTATGACCACTCTGGAAGGCCATTTGGCATTTCCTCAAAAAGCTGAACATAGAAATCTCCTGTGAACCAGATCTTCCAGTGGGAATATACCCATAAAAATTAAAATGAGCAATGATATGATCACCTATGTTCATAGAAGCATTGTTCAAATAGTAAGAAAATGGAAACAGCCCAAATTCCCATCAACAAATGAATGACTTGAGAAACTGTGGTACATTCATGCAACGGAATCCTATGCAGCACTAAGCAACAGTGATTTCATAAAATACCATATAGTAAGTAACATGGAGAGTCTAGAGAGCTTTATGCTGTGTGTACTAACTCAGTCTTATAAAGACAAATACTGCAAAAGACCATTATTGTAAAACTGGAAGGATAATGTGTGTGACAGTCCAAAAGGGGAAGAAAGGGTGTGAGGAGGTGGGAAGAGAGGAAGGGTGGCGATCACTAGAATAGCAAAGATTAGTGGGCAGATGGAGGGTTGAGGAGGTGATGAAGGAATTGGAAAAAGAGTGAAAGCAGTCCATTGTACTTGAGATTCATAGGGTTTTCATTGATCGAGTAAATCACCGGGCCTTTCTTCCCGGTGTGTTTTCATGTAATTTGGCTCTGCTGAAACCTATTGGCATAGTGAAACCTGGTTGTATAGTACTTTACATGTTAGGCTGCTAACAAAAAAAAAAAGGTCAGTGGTTTGAACATATCAACCTCTCTGCACGAGAAAGGTGAACGGTCTCTCCCTGTAAACATTCAGCATCATAGTAGCACAAAAGCCTCCTCTAAATCACAAGTGCATGGTCAAGAATCAAACTCGGGTCTCCAGGATGGAAAGCAAGAACTCTACCACCGAACCATCACCACCCTCCTTTCTGCCCTGTTGCTGGTCTTATGTGCCGACTCACTCTCAAAAATCTCATTGCCATCAAATTGAAATCCAAAAATAGCTGACCCTCATTGGGTCTTCAGAGGATGTACATTACCATAAGGAGACTGCCCATCTTTCTCCCAAAGAGCCTCTTGTGAACTTGAATCATCAGAGAGGTTCTACCTTTAGATTTGTCAATGCAGCTCTCAAGTTATTACGTCACCAAAGCTCCCTAATATGTCCTCCCAAACAATCAATCCCAAATAGGCTGAAGCATAAAGGAGATTGTGAGGTTGCTGTGAGTTGGGATTGATTTGATGGCACATAACAACAAAACCATTAAAGATATCATTTATAAAGAGGGCATAAAGTATTTACAAAGAGGAGAAAGGAAGGCCAAAACAAATGTTGGAAGAGGTGGTGAAAATTGCACTAGAGAATAAAGAAGCCAAAACAAGGGGAAGAGATGTCAAAGCAAAGAACAGAAGATTTTTAAAGGACAGTTTGATAAGATAAAGCAAAGTTTTAAAAATGGAATGTGCAAAGAGCTGGAGAATAAAAAAGGAAGAACTCACCATTTCTTAAACTGAAAGAACTGAAAATAAATCCAAACCTTGAGTTGCAATTCTGAGAGACAATATATGAAGAATTTTGAATGATTGAGGAAGCATCAAAACAAGGTAGAGGGAATACATGGATTCATTGTACAAAAAATCAATTGGTTAACAGTGAAATATTTCATGAATTAGAATATGAAAAAGAGCCAATGATGACAAGGGATGGCGTTAAAGCTGCATTAAATACACTGGCAAAAAGTAAGCCTCAGGAACCTATGGGATACCAATTGACATGTTCCAAATGACAGATGCAGCCCTGGGGATGCTCACCAGTCTGTGCCAAGAAATATGGAAGAAAGATAGCTGGCCAACTGACTGAAAGAGATTAATATTTATTCTCATTTCCAAGATAGGTTAGTCAACAGAATGTGGTAATTACTGAATGATATCAGTAATATTCCATGCAAGCAAAATATTGTTGAAAATGATCCAAAAATGCTGAACATTGACAGAAAATTGCCAGAATTGAAGTTGAGTTTTAAAGAGGTCATGACACCAGAAATATCATTGCTGATGTCAGATGGTTCTTGACTGAAAGCAGAGATTATCGGAAGAATGTCTGTGTTTTATTGACTATACAAAAGCAGTTGACTGTATGAATCACAACAAACTATGGCTAACCTTGAGAAGAATGGGAATCTCAGAATCTTTATTTGTCCTTATATGAAATCTATATCTAAACCAAGAAGATATTGTCTGAGCAAAGGAACAGACCACTGTTTGGTTTAAAATCAGAAAAGATGTGTCAGGGCTGTATCCTCTCTCCATACCTATTCAATCTGTATGCTGAGCAAGTCATTCAACAAGCTGGACTTTATGAAGAAGAGTGTGGCATAGGATTGGAAGAAGACTTATGAACAACCTGCATTATGCAAATGACACAATCTTGCTTGCTGAAAGTGAGGAGGAAACACTGAAACGCTTGCTGTGGAGGATCAAGAACTGCAGCCTCCAATGTGCATTACAAGAAAACAAAAATCTTCACTATTGGACCAATCACTTGTTATGCATCAGAGAGTTGGGCAATGACTAGGAAGGATATAAGGAGAATTGATTCCTTTGAGCTGTGGTGCTGGAGAAGAGTATTGAATGTACCATGGACTGCTAGGAAAACAAACAGATTCATCCTGGAGAGGGTTAAACTAGGCTACTCCTTGGAGGCAAGGATTCTGGGGCCTCGTCTGACATACTTTGGACATGTTGTAAGGAGAGACAGGTCCTTGGAGAGGGACAACATGCTTGGTAGGGTGGAGGGACAGTGCAGGAGGGGAAGACCCTCTATGAGGTTGATTCAGTGACTGGGGTAATGGGAGTAGGGGTGTCAGAGACAGTGCAACTGGCACAGGATAGAGCAGGGTTTAGGGCTATTGTACATAGGGTCGCTATGAGTCGCAAGCAACTCAACGGCACATAACAACAACAATTGGATCAATAAACAAATCATGATAGATGAAGAAAAGATTGACATTGTCAACGATTTGCTTTTGCTTGGATCCACAATCAGCTCCCTTGGTACTAGCAGTCAGGAGATGGGGAGACACGTATAACATTGGGGAAAGTCAGTTGTCAGGGATTTCTCAAAAGTCTTGAATAGTAATGATGTCTGTTTGAAGACTAAGGTGTGCCCAATTCAAGTCACGGTCTTTCTAACCACCTCTGAGAGCTGGACGATGAATAAGGATGACCAAAGAAGAATCAATGAGTTTGAGTTATGATGTTGGAGACGATTGCTCAAACAGACATGTCTTGGAAACAGTGCAACTAGAACGTTCCTTAGAGGCAAAACAGTGATGCATCCATCATCTCACATACTTTAACTATGTTGTTAGGAAAGGCTATTCCTTGGAAAAGGAAATCATGCTTGGAAAGATGGTGAGTCAACTAAGAAGAGGAAGACCGTCAACAAGATGGATCAATACAGTGTCTGTGGCGACGGACTCAAATGTGCTGAGGGTGATAAGTTCAGATTTATTGTTCATAGGGTCATTATGAGTTGTACTAGACTGGATGGGACTTAACAGTACTAACATTCTGAATGTGGTATTACCTCCCTCAGGCTTATTCTCACCCTAGGAGTCTTACCTCTCCTGCAGGAAGCAAGCTAACTGGTCCCTCACTCTGCTCTTGTTGTTAAGTGCTGTCGAGTGGAGCATGGAACAGAGTGACCCTATGAACAACAGATCTCAACCCTGTCCTATCTTACATCATCTTTATAATCTCCGACACCTTTGAGCCCATTGCTGCAGACATCACATCAGTTCATCTCACTGAGGTTCTTCCTCTCCTTACTGGCCAGAGGGCTTCTTGGAGGCAAAGATGACAAAACTTTGTCTTTCATACTTTGAACACGTTGTTAGCAGAGGCTACTCCTTGAAAAGGGGCATCATATTAGGAAAGGTGAAGGGGCAATGAAACAGAAGATCAGCCATATGGATTAACATGTGACTGTAGCAACAGGCTCCAGTATGCCATGGCACCAGATGTGGGGTTCAAATATGTCATTCTTTGGGTCACTTCAAGTCTTACTCAACTCAGTGGCACCTAACAACAACATTTCCAAAGTATGAGATGAAGTTTTGCGATCCTTGCCTCCAGGGAGCGTCTCACATCAGTACTCCAGGCACCCAGCACTCCCTGGTAAGGATCCCCCCTCACCGCCTGCCTGGACGGCTGAGCAGACAACACTATTTGTGCAAATCCACTGGGCCTAGCTTCCACTGGCAGGCCCAACAGACAAAATGCCAAGTCACGCCATACACCGTGAGAACTGGTATTAGCTCAGACACAAAGCAGGTGAAGCAAGAGACATGCCAGCTCCAGGCGCCTGGCGTCTAGCTCCAGGCGGAGGTAAACAGGAGCCGGGAGCAGGCTGCCTGAGGCTTCATGTCTGATGCACGCAAGCCCCTTGTCTCGCTCTGGCATCGTCTCCTGTCCTGCGTGAGGTTGACAGCTCCTGTTTACTCTGATGGTTAGCTGAGCAGAATCCCTGGAAGAAGATGCAGGGGAAATAATAATTAATTTGCCCCCAGTGGGCAAAGCAGGAACAGAGCTGCCTGACTGGAGGGAATTTGAAGAAGGACCCACTTGTTCCCCAGGGCCTAACTTTATTGCCTGCTGTTGAAGTGGTAGTGTACCATTGAGTCAGAACTGACTCATAACTGACCCTCCAGTGAGTTTTAAGAGACAGTAAATGGCCCGGGAGATTTCTCATCTTTCCCTCACGAGGTTGCTAGTGGATTTGAACCACATGCCTTTGGATTGGCAGAGCAACTCCTTATCCACTAGGCCACTAGATTTCCCTAATTTGTACACTAGCAGCCCCCAGCTCTCTAGCTCATACACCCCACTTTCTAGTGTTCCACATCCCTTCAGCGTAGCCTTGAATTCTGGTCCTGCTACCCAGTTCCCAACCTCCCTAGGAAGCCTTTCTTGGTTAAGCCTCCCTGGCCTGAAGGTCATCCTAACCTCCACCTTCTGTTTCCTCACTTGCCACAATGGGAATTTCCTCGTGTGCTGTTCACTGTCTTCCTGTCTTACCATTGCTTCTGGAGGGCAGGAACCAGGGCTGATCTAACATGAGAATCTGTTCACAGTCATGGTCACAAGTTGCTCTATATATTTGTTGAATGACTAAATGATCTCTGTCTCACAACTGCCCAAGGTTTTCTCTAGAAAAGCTAGGCCCTGTCTGCCTCCCTCAGCCCCCACTCCCATTAAGCAAACAGAGGTGACAGCAGCCCCTTCCTGAGCGCTCAGTACAGACAGGCACTACTTAGCTCTGGTCGACCTCACCACGTGGCCTTCCCACTAAAAGAACTCTGGAGAAAAGTGAATCTCTGCTTCTTGGCAGGCCAACTGAGGCTCAAGGAAGTGAAGCAACTTGTCTGGAGGAAACCTGTGTTCAATGGCAGTCTGCTGCTCCAAACCTTGGTCTTTCTAATACCAGCAATCGCTCCACTCCGCCATGCCCATCCACTGTTATCTCCAACTCCTACTTATTGAAACTCTACCTCATCTACCTACAACATTTTAAAAATTTTATTTCATTATATTCAATAGATTGCTGCTGATGTTAAGTGCTATCAAGTTATCTACTACTCATAGCAACCCCATGAACCTTGGGCCTTGAACCCATGAACTCTGGACCTTACCCTATTTTGTGCCATCTTCACAACATCCGCCAGGTTCAAGGCCATTGTTATACTCACTGAGTCAATCCACCTCCTTGTGGGTTATCTTCTCTTTTGCTGACCCCCCTACCGTTCCCAGTACAATGTCTTTTTCCGAGGACTCATCCCTCCTGACAACATACCCAAAGTATGTTAGAGGAAGTTTCATCATCTTTGCCTCTAAGGGACACTCTGGTTGCATTTCCTCAAGAATTCTTTGTTCTTTGGGCAGTCCATTTGATACTCTTCACCAACACCACAGTTCAAAGTCATCGGTTCTTCTGTCATCCTTATTCCTTGTCTGACTTTCAGATGCACAGAAATCAATTGAAAATACCATGGCTTGGATTAGGCACACTTGAGTCTTTAACTGACTCCTTGCTGTTCTGCACTTTGCCAAAGTCCTTGACAGCTGATTTTCCCCAATGTAATATGTCTTTTGATTTCGTGACTGCTACTACCATGTGCTGTAATCCTGAGGGTACACGGTTCTAATCCACCAGCTGCTCCACAGGAGAAGGATGGGCCGTCTCCTTCCTTGCAATTAACTGCCTCTAAAAACCCGCTGGGAGAGTGGGGGTCAGCTATGGGTCAATTCTGACCTGAAAGCATGCAACAAGTTCCATGGAAGGTGCTCTCGTAGCCTAGTGAGTAAGGAGTTGCAATGTCAAACCCAAAGGCAAGCAATTGAAATCCACCAGTTGCTCCTGAGGAGAAAGATGGTCAATCTTCTCCCATGCAGTTTTGAGACTGAAAACCCAATGGATGGCCAGCTATGTGATTCTGATTCATCTGCAACAACTCTTGAGTTTACTACTGTGAATATTTATTGTGGATCCAAGTAAAGTTAATCTGCTGACAACATCTGTCTTTTCTCCATCTATCATAATGTTCTCTATCAGTCCAGTGGTGAGGTCTTTTGTTTTCTTGATGTTGTGATGTGATATTCAATTAATTCAGAATATATACACAAAAGAAGAATAACCCATGAGAAGTTTTCCTCCTAACCTTGATCCCTCAACAAGTATTAGCCCTTCGCAGAAGCAACCGGTGTTCATTTCTTGTCTATCCTTTAAAATATGAATTCTGCAAAGTCTGTGTATGAATATCCTTTTCCCCACCCTTTGTACACAAATGATAGCAAACTGTGCACCTTGCGCTGTGCTTGCCATTTTCACCAAACAATGCGAGAATTATTCCACCTCAACATTTTTCTCTGGGTGACTGCAGAATTTCCCATCATCTGCAAACCTCTAAAACTGGTGCCTTGCTGGTAGACATTTAGGTTATTTCCACTGTTTTGCTGTTGAAATCAGTGTTGTCATTTAAAACAACAATGGTGCAGTGAGGACCCTTGTCTCTCCCATCATTTTGCACATTTGTAAAAAGACTTGTAGAATAAAAGACTAGACATGAAATTGCTGAGTAAATAGGCTCAGCAGTGACACATTCTCTCTATGAGTCTGGTTAGAATGAGAACTCAGGGTGGGCATGCGCCAAGGGAGAAAACAAACTGTTATCTTTTATCCTGGCTCTGCCACTGACCACTTCTGTGACTTCAAGCAAGTTACAATTCTTCATCCATGAAGTGGAGGATAATAGTATTTGCTTTCTTGTAAGATAGCTCTGAGGTCTTGGGTGAATGAGTTAATATACAAAGTGCCCACCTCACAAAGCCTGGCTCATGGAAGCACTAAAGCAATGAAGTAGTGATTATTCTTCTGTTTTATAATCTAGAGAAATAAAGAAAAAAATTCATGCCACAAGTTACAAGACTTAAGAATGCTATGGGTGGGGAGCTCTGGTGGCCTAGTGGAAAGGAGCTGCAACTACAATCCCAGAGGCGCATGGTTCGAATCCACCAGATGCTCTGCCGGGGGAAGGAGGAACACTCTCCTCCTGTACCAGTCAGATCTGATTTGACGGTACACTCACACAAAAATAATAAAATTTTAAAAAAAAAGAATGCTATGGGCAGAATATTGGGTGATCCAGGAAACATTAAAAGAAGATAGAAGGAGTAAGCAGAGTCACTGTACCAAAAATAACTGGTTGACACAGAAGAATTTTAAGGAACAACATATGAGCAAGAGGCAATGGTGATGAAGGAGGAAGTTCAGACTGCTCTGCAGGACTTGGCAAAAAACAAATCCCCAGGAATTGATGGAATACCAACTGACATATTCCAACAAATAGAATCAACCCTGGACACGCTCACCAGGCTGTGCCGAGAAATTTGGAGGACAAATACCTGGCCAACTGTCTGGAAAAGATCCATATTTATTCCCATTGAAAAAACATGACTGAACTGAATGTAGATGTTTGATAATTACCAAACAATATCACTGATATCATATTCAAGCAAAATTCTGCTGAAGATTATCAAAAAACAACTGGAACAGAGAACATCGACAGAGAACTACCAGAAATATAAGCTTCAGAAGATTTAGAAGATAATACAAGGTTGAGAAAAGGTCGTGGCACTAGTGATGTTATCGCCAATGTCAGATGGATCTTAATAGAAAGCAGAGAGTATCAGAGGAATGTCTGTGTTTCATTAACTATGCAAAGGCATTTCACTCTATGGATCACAACAAATTGTGACCAACCTTAAGGAGAGTGGGAATTCCAGAACACTGGTTGTGGTCATGCAAAACCTCAGACCAGGAAGCAGTACTCAGTACAGAGCAAGAAAACACGGCCTGGTTCAAAACCAGGAAGGGAGTGTGTCAGGGACGCATCCTGTCTCCATACCTTTTCAGTCTGTATGCAGAACTGATCATTCAGAAGGCTGGCCTTTATGAAGAGGAATGTAGCATCAGGGTTGGAGGAAGACTCATCAAGAACATATGTTATGCAGATGATACAACATTGCTTGCTGAAACTAAGAAGAACCTGAAGCACTTGTTGTAGAAGGTCAAGTACTATAGTCTTCAATATGGATTGCATGTCAGCATCAAGAAAACAAAGATTCTCACCACTAGACCAATTAACAACACCAGAGTAGATGGAAAAGAGATTGAGTTTTAAAAGTTACAGCTTGCTCAGCTCCACAGTCAACACTCTTGGCACCAGCAATCAGGAAATCAAAAGATTAACTGCACTGGGAACATCTGCTGTCAGGGAACTCTCCAGAGTACTGAGAAGCAACAATGTCAGTCTAGAGACTACAGTGCACTTGATCCAGGCCATCATCTTCCCAATTGCTTGCTATGCATCAGAGAGCTGGACAATGACTAAGGATGACAGAAGAAGAATTGATGCCTTTGAGTTGTGGTGCTGGGGAAGAATCTTGAATATACCATGAACCTCCAAGAAAACAGAGGTGTGTCTTAGAGAGGGTGAAACCAAGTTTCTCCTTGAACACTAGGATTTTGAAGCTCTGTCTCATATACTTTATACACTTGACCAGGAAGAACAGGTTTTTAAAGAAGTACATCATGCTCGGAAGGGTGGAAGGACAGTGCAGGAGAGGAAGACCCCAGATGAGGTGGATTGATAGAGTAACTGGGTCAATGGGAGTAGATGTGTCGAAGTCAGTGAGACTGACTCAGAACAGGGCAGCCTGCAGGGCTGCTGTACATAGGGTTGCAGATGACGTGACGGCACAAAACAACAACAACATAATCCAGAGAAGTAGCTTCTTCTCTTGACCTCTCTGCTTTCCCTTCTTCTATTGCTTTATATTGTGGCCTTAACTCCTCCTTAAGGGAGCCCTGGTGGTCTAAGGAATAGAGAGTTGTGCTGCCAACCCAAAGGCAGGTGCTTCAAATCCACCAGCTTCTCCATGCAAGGAAGGTGAGCAATCTGTGTCAATTCTGACTCAACAGCAATGAGTTGCATTTAATCCTTTTTTTGAGTCCTTGGATAATGAAAAAGTTATACCTACTTCAGAAAAATCAGCCCTTGATATTTGTACGAAGCACAATTTTCTAATCCATTTGGGGTAACCAGTAGGTGGATATTGACTGAGTAATAATGGCCTCCAATCTAACCTAGACCAAGAAGCTGTTGTTTCAACAGAGCAAAGGAACACTGTTGTTGTTAGGTGCCATCAAATGGAGTACAACCCATTCTGACCATGCGAACAACAGAACTGAACCCTGTTCTATCCTGTACCATCGTCACACTTCGTGACACACTAGAGCCCGTTGTGACAGTCACTGTGTCAATTCATCTGGTCGAGGGTCTTCCTCTCCTTCACTGACTCTCTGCCTTTCTGAGTATCCTGTTCCTTTCCAAGGAATAGTCCCTCCTAGCAAGATGCCCAAAGTATGTGAGGCAAAGCTTCATCATCTTTGCTTCCAAGGAGCACTCTGGATGCACTCTCTCCAAGACATATTCACATGGTTTAAAATCAGGAATGGTGTACATCAGGCTTGTATCCTTTCTCCATGCCTATTCAGTCTGGACACTGAGCCAACCATTCAAGAAGCTGGAAACTGGACTCTGTAGACAAATGTAGCATCAGGATCGGAGGAAGACTCATCAACACCTTGCGTTAGGCAAATGACAGATCATGCTTGACCTTGAAACAGCTTGTTGATCAAAGACTGTAGCCTTCAATATGGATTGCATCTCAATGTCAAGAAGACAGAAAGTCTCACCACTGGACCAATGAGCAACATCATAATGTTGTTGTTGTGTGACCCGGAACCAACTCATAGCTGACCCTCCTTTAGTTTTCAAGGAAATAAATCACACAGGAGATTGTCCATCCTTCTGTCACAGAGTAGCTGTTGGATTCAAACTCCATGCCTTTGGGATTGCAGTGCAGCTTCTTACCACTGGGCCACCAGAGCTTCCCAACATCATGATAGATGGAGTAAAGATTGAAATTGTCGTTGGTTTCTTCTTACTTGGATTCATAAGCAATCTCCTTGGTCAGGAGATTAGGAAACGTATTACCTTGGGCTAATCTACTGTCAATGACATCTCCAAATTATTGTAGAACATTAAGGCCAGTTTGAAGATTAGGGGGCCTCTGAGTCAGGCCATGGTCTTTTCAATCACTTGCTATGCATCTGAGAGCCAGACAGTGAATAAGGATGAAAGAATTGATGCCTCTGAGTTGTGGTGTTGGAGAGGATTATTGAATATTCCATGGACTGCCAAAAGAAAAAGAGATATGTCTTACAGAAAATGCAGGCAGAGTGCTCCTTGGAGGCAAGGGTGAGGAAACTTCATCTCATATACTTTGGGTGTGCTAGAAGTTATTCCTTTAAAAGGGACATCACGCTTGGAAAGGTGAAAGGTCAACAAAAGAGACAAAGAGCCTCAACCAGATGGATTGACACAGGGACTGCAGCCATGGGCTCAAGTGTGCCAGAAATGATAAGGATGGCACAGGAGGGGACAGGGTTCAGATCTGCTGTTCAGAGTTGCTATGAGTTGTACTTTACTGGATGGCACATAACAACAACAAAACTTTGTGCCAGGAGCTCTGGTGGTTCAGTGGTAAGGAGTTTCTCTGTCAATGCAAAGACACATGGTTGAAGTGAACCAGCTGCTCCACAGGAGAAGGACAGGCAGTCGCCTCCCAGTGTGATTTATTGCCTCTGAAAACCCGCTGGAGGGTCAGCTATGATGGTTCAGTTCCAATGGATGGTATTCAACACCACCACCAACAGTTCTTTGTCTCTTGCCCACCTGACAGTGAGCTGCCTGTCTTCTTCCTAGGTCTTGGCACACACTATGTGCTTGATAAAGTCAGCCTCTTTGCAGAGAGCTTCAGCCCCTTCTGGGAAGTGTCCATACTCCCAGATTTGTAGAACTTTAGCAAAGAGAGGTCAGGCAGAGGAGGCTCCAACCTCCATGTCTCCCTCACTGAGGGTTTGTAATCAGGAGAGGTTTTAGACTGTGTCATGTTTAAAATCCCAGCTTCCCTCACTCCCAGCCACCCACACATAGAGCCTGGCATAATGCAGGCAGCTATCTCACCTCTGGGGAGGGGGCGGAGAGCATTCCTGGCCCCTCTCCATCCCCTCCCTCTTGAGTCCCCTCCCTTCCCCCTTCCCCCCCTTTGGTCCTCATACCTCAGGGGGATCATCTCTAGGGCCAGAGCATGGGGAGGTGGGAGGAAATCATTTCAATTCCTCTCAGGGAGCATAAATGCTTTTTTAATTGCTGTCAAAGGCAGCTTCTCAGGAATGTATTATTGATAGCAATTGAAATGAAAAAGAAGAGAAAGGGGTGGGGGAAGAAGCAATCTCTCCTTTCTTGGCACCAATTGTGCTCCTTCCCTGGCCGAGCCACCTACGAGCCTCCCTCCCCAGCTAGACCCTCCCTCCTCAGCTAGACGTTAGGCCAAGCCATCCCACTGGCCAGGCTCCTCCTCTCTCTCCCCCTCTCCTCCTCTCTGATTTCCTTCCTCATCTCTCTCTTCTCACCTGTCTACTCTCTGTTTTCCACCCTCTCCTGAAATCCTGCCTTCCTCAGTGCCTGTTCCACCATCCCTCAGGCCTGCAGTGGCTCAGTCACCCTAACATTCTGGGCTCAGGCTCTCCATCCTGCCTCGCTCTGTCTTCAGCCTCACCTCTTTCCTCACCTGGCCTTTGATTGCTCAATTCTCCTTCTTGGTCCTGTCTCCCTATCATTTGACTGTGGCTTTGTTGTCTCCTATCCCATCCTTTCCCATTCTGATCTTTAAAGCACCCCAATCATAGCGCTCGCTCTTTTCTCTCTCTCTCTCTCTCTCTCTCTCTCTCTCTCTCTCCTCTTCTGCTCAGGGACCTTTTCTAGGGGTCTTGGATCCTCAGTTATTTCCTCTCCACCTTCCCCTCATCTGGTGGAAAGGTAAGGGTAGGGGAGTAGTCCCTGAAGACTTCTATTTTCCTTCACTTGGAGGATCTTGCCCTAAATTTTGGAATATAGAAAGGGGTTTTTTTCCCCCTTTTCCTCTTGTATACACCTTTCCCTGAATGAGATGGATTGACTCAATAACTGCACCAATGGGCTCAAGTGTGTCAGAGGTGATGAGAATGGCACAGGATAGGACAGCATTCAGATCTGTTGTTGACAGGGTCACTATGAAGTACTTGACTTGAAGGCACATAACAGTCATTTGTACGCACTCTCGTTCTGGTGGGTTAATGGTAAGGAATTGCACTGGCAACCAGAAGGCACATAGTTTGGATCCACCAGCTGCTTCACAGGAGAAAAGTGAACAATCTCTTCCCATGCTGTTTACAGCCTCTGAAAACCCATTGGAGGGTTAACTGTGAACTGGTTCCAACTGGACGGTACATAACAATTTGTACATAAGTTGCCTTCCAGCACCCAAATTCCCAGCTTTGTTCAAAATCTACTGTTTTGGGCCAGTTGGCTTGGTGAATGCTCTCCTGCAGGTTACTGGTAGGCGAGGGCACCAGCCAAATCTGAGAGCAGAAACCTCCAAACTCCTTTCACTCAAGCCCCTGTCTCAGAGTCTCTGCTGGCAGAGTCTCCCTGAGAGGGTCTGAGTGTCGCCTCTCTTACCCCAGAAGCTGTCAGACCCTCTGTTCACCCTTGTATAGCGAGGGCCTCCTGTCCCTTTAAGACAGCACCAGACTTCAGGGACCGCTAACCTCCCAGCCCCCTCCCCACCAAAGGAGAGGGGAGCTGAGAAGGACAGCAGAGCCCCCACCCGACAGCTCATGAATAATGACTGATCTTCCCAGGGGCACAGGACCAGTTCTGCTCTTGTGGAGCCTGGGAGCTGGGTGACAAGGCTCATTTATCTCCTGTAATCTCATTGCTGGCTTCCCCTTTCCGTCTTTCCAGGTTCATTGCTACCTCCTCAGTGGGCGGGCCTGTGAAAAGCAAGGAATGGGAATGAGGAAGAAGAATCCTAGTCCCGTGCACCCCTCCAAAACACATCTGCCATACCTCCAACCCTACTTTCTACCAGGACCAGTCACTCTCCGGTGAGTTCCTAGGTTCATTGGTCACCTCACTTAGGTTGGAAGCTATTTCAGAAGTAGATTGCCAAGCCTCTCTTCTCGGTTTTCTTTGGGTGGACACAAATCATCAACCTGTCAATTAGCAGCCAAGCTTGTTAATCATCTACATCACCAAGAATACCACTACTCACTCAAGTTTACTAAACAGGTATTAAGTGCTACAAAACCACTCCTTCAACCCTAACCCCACCCCACCCCTGTCCCACAGAGCCAGGATCCCTGGTCAAGCCTCTTCTCACTCCTGCAGTGGCCCAGACTAGCTTCAATGCAGTCACTATGAATACATGTTCATTGATGTCAGATGGTGTTTCTGCAGCGCTCTGTTTTGGTTTGTTTTACACACCTCTGGGATTGTCCCCTAACTCCTGTTTCTTTTCCTGATAGGCTTTTCCCTAATGAAGCCAAAGCTTCAGTAGAGCGCTTCTCCCACCCCAGGGCTTCCCGGCCCTGGGCAGACCCACCCCATCAGTGCACCTGCTCACAGTGCCAGCTGTCCAGGTCAGCTCTGCTGGGCCACTGTCTGCTGACTTGGTTCCATTTCAGTGTTTCAGCCTGCCCATTACACACTCAAATTGAAGAGGTTGGGGCTGACTCTGTGGGAGCCAATTTCTCCCAAGAAGTTTTGAACTTTATCCTTTCACAACACTGTACCATAATCCCACCCTCAATCTCACCTGGCTGAGCTCCATCACCACCACTGCCACCAACACTAATACCACCAGCACCATCAACACTATCAACTCCACTATTATCAACACTACCAACACCACCACCATCACCACTGCCACCATCACCACCACCTCTATCTCCGTCACCACCGCCTCCATCACCACCATCTCCACTACCATCACCACCCTATCATCACCACCACCATCACCACAGCCACCGTCACCATCACCACCACCATCACCACTGCCGCCACCATCGTTGCCACTGTCACTGCCTCCATCACCACCACCACCATCACCACTGCCTCCATCACCACTGCAGCAGCCACAACTGCCATCATCACCACTACCACCGCCATCACTGCCATCACCACCACCACCGCCTCCATCACTACTGCAACAGCCATGACTGTCATCATCACCACCACTATCACCCCCACCATTGCCACCACCACCATCGCTGCCACCACCACAAGTGAACACCGTCACCACAGCCACAATCATCATCATCACTACTATCACCACCATCATTACCATCACCACCGCTATCACCACCACCACCACCATTACCACCAATGCTACTTCCAACACCACTGCCTCCATCGCCATTTCCTCCATCGCCGCCACCACCACTATCACCACCACCACCACCATTACCACCAATGCTACTTCCAACACCACTGCCTCCATCGCCATTTCCTCCATCGCCGCCACCACCACTATCACCACCACCACCACCATCACCATTGTGACCATCACTACTGCCACCACTATCACCACTCCCGCACCATCATCACTGCAATCACTACTGCCACCTCCCCCATCACCACTATCAATATCACCGTGGTGGTGGTGGTCGTGTTATTATGTACCATCAGCACCTGTGACTCATAGTGATCCTATGTACAATAGCTCTGAAGCCTGCCCTGTCCTGAGCCAGTCTCACTGACTCCAACACACCTAATCCCATTACCCCAGTTACCATGTCAATTCATCTGGGGTCTTCCTCTCCTGCGCTGTCCCTCCATCCTCCCGAGCATGATGTCCTTCTCCAATGATTGATCCTTTCAGGCCATGTGCCCAAAGTATGTGAGAGGGACTTTCAAAATCCTTGCCTCCAAGGAGAGACTTGGTTTCACCCTCTCCGAGACAGATCTGTTTGTTCTCCTGACAGTCCACGGTATGTTCAATACTCTTCTCCAGCACCACAGCTCAAAGACATTAATTCTTCTGAGAAAGACTCATCAATAACCTACATTATATAGATAATAAAACCTTGCTTTCTGAAACTGAAGAGTACCTAAAGGATTTGCTGCAGAAGGTCAAGGCCTGTAGTCTTCAATATGAATTGAAGCTTAACATCAAGAAGACAAATATTCTCACCACTGGGCCAAGTGACAGCACTATGATGGACAGAGAAGAGATAGAGGTTGTTAGAAATTTCAACTTGTTCAGCTCCACAGTCAACACTCTCGGCACCAGCAGTCAGGAAATCAAAAGCTGAATTGCATTGCTGAAGTCTGCTGTCAGGGACATCTCCAAAGTGCTAAAGAGCAATGATATCCATCTAGAGACTAAGGCACACCTGATCCAGGCCATGGTCTTTGTAGTTTTTGGTGCAACAGAAAGCTGGACAATTACTAAGGATGACAGAAGAAGAATAACTGACCACCACTATCACCACTAGCACTGGTCTGTCCATTTGCTGTACAGAGGTAAGTCATGGTTGCTGTGATGCTAAACACTGTGACACTGATGTGTCAAATGTGATAATGGTTACCCACAGTGGACATTGTTTGGTGGAGCTCCCCAATAAAAACAATCTTGGAAGCAGGAGTGGAATCCACTTCCAAAATAGCTTGTCTCTGGAAACTCTATGAACTTGGAGAAATAATGAAATTAATATAAGTGTTCAGGTCTTTCATTCATAGGGTCACTATAAGTCACCTACGACTCAATAGCACTTAACAACAACAACTACAACATCGACACTACTAGTCCCACCACTACCACCACCACCGCTATACCATGACTACTACCATCCTCAACATCATCACCACCACAACCACCATCATCACATCGCCAGTACCCTCACCACCAATAACACCAATACCACATCACTACTACTACCACAACAACCACCAGCAACAACACACAACCACTACAACAATGGCCACCAACAACATCACTATACCAACATCACCACCACCATCACCACCCTACCATTGCCACTGCCACCAATAGCAACAACACACCACCACCACCCACACCACCACCACCACCACCTCTGCCACCACCAGGACGGTTAAGCTCTGCCCATTCCCCCATGGCCTCAGGCAGACTGACTGGAACCGAGCTACTTTAAGTGCTGCCTTGGGGTGAGCTAATGCCAGGTCTGAGGACTTAATGAAGATGTTGGGAAGCAGCCTGGGGTCTGGAGGAGCCCTATCTTTCTTCTAATTATCACTGCTGGAGATAAACAATTCCCACAGGCCTGGCACACCTAGTGGGCACACCTGTAGCTAGCTACCTTTCCTTGTCCTCACCCCGTGTTCTCCTTCTAGCGGGCTTATCTCCTTCCCCACAGACCAGCTGAGCTGCCATTCCCTGTGAGGATGCCCCCTGGTCTCACTCTCTCTCTTGCTTGCTCTTTTTCCTCTCCTTTTCACTGCACACGCTTTCTCCCACCTTTTCTCTTATTCCCTCTGGTGCTTCAAGGTCTTGTCTGCCTTCCCTTACTTTCTCTCTCCCTCACACCACCTCTGCCTCCATCTCCCTCCTCTCCTTCTCTCTCCAGTTCTGTCTCAGGCTCCCTCCATCCCCTCTCTCTTCAGTCCCTCCCAACCACCCCCCCTCAATCCACACCACCTTCTCTCCTTCACTGACGACTATATTTAGCTCTGAGCTGGGGGTTTAGAAGGCGCCACTGCTGGATCTGGCGTCTAGTTTTGAAGGGTCTGTCAGTGTTTCCATAAGAGGCTCAGCTGGGATGAGTCTGAGTGGAGCTGTTTCGTTCCCTACCCACACCAGACCTGAGGAACTTGAAAATAGCCCTTTCTCCCAAAGTGTCTCAGCAGCCAGAGGTAGTCTCTGCAGTTCCCACCCTGAGAGCCATTTCTTTCTAGTCAAAGCTTCCAGATTAACTAGTTAGAGAGCACATTTGAGAGACACATTACATTTAACTGGAGTTTCTAGGTGGTACAAATGGTCAATTCCACAGACAGTTGCCTCTGAAGGAAGGCCCAGGAACGTACTTCGGGAAAACCAGCCATTGGTAACTAGAGGCCAGTTCTTCACTGACATATGTGATGACCCCAGGACTCAGCATCAGCTTGATGAAGGCTGGTATGATTGTGGAGATTTTCAAAGAGTGTTGGGTTTTTTGTTTGGTGGTTAGCTAACTGTTGCTTTTACGACTCCATCTTACTTGAATTCACAATCAGCACCATTGCACTAGCAGCTAGGAAATCAAAAGAGAGATTGCACTGGGAAAGTCTGCTGTCCAGGGCCTCTCCAAAATCCTGAAAAGCAAAAGTGCCAGTGTGAAAACGCACTTAATCCAAACTGTAATATTTTTCTATTACTTGCCATTAATCTGAAATTTGGACAATAAATAGAAATGACAGAAGAGGAATCGATGCCGTTGATTTGTGGTGAATATCCCATGGACTGCTAAGAGGTCATCAAGTATGTCTTGGAAAAGGTAGCCCGAGTGCTCCTTGGAGGCAAGGATCTGAGGCTTCACCTCGTATACTCTGTGATGTTGTCAGGAGGGTCCAGTCCTTGGAAACGGGCATCACACTTGGACAAGAAGAGAGTCCATGAAGAACAAAAAGAAACTCAATGACATGAACTGACACAGTGAACTGTAGTAAAGGTTTAGGCACAGCGGAAATTGTGAGGATGGCCCACGACAGACAAGGTTTCCGTCTGGTCACTATGAGTCGGACTCGATTTGATGACATCTAACAACAACAGCTGTGAATAAAATGGCAGCACTACTATGGACCACTGAGTGCTATGGCTAGGCTGTCATGAGACCTGAGTGTGGAGCTGGAGAGGACACGCTCTGCTACTCCGTGTGGTCACCTTAGGCAGGTGGCTACACTTCTTTTTTTTTTTTTTTTCATCTTAAAAACCAATATGTATATAGGTTTAAAAGATAGTTAAAAGAGATAATATTTTCATAAGACTATCTACGATTAGGCTTATAATGTACTCTAGTATTTCAAGTTTAACACTAGTTATTAAGCATCAATTTACAAAGAACATGTTCACTGTTCCTTTATCAAAAAGGGAAAACTCTAGTTTCAATTCTATGCAATGGGAGGAGAGGGGTGAGGGCTGAGAAAATAGATTCAAACAGTTCCATGCAAATATTACATTTTTTCAAATGGAAGAACTCCAACTGAACTAGAAGTTCATATTACTAATATACTTTGTTCATTGATACAATTTTTAATAAGTATAAACACATGGAGTCAAGGCTCAGAACCTAATATAGGTCTGACCATCAAGTCCTCATTTCTGGAAGAAAGGCCTTAAAACTTCCACTCAATTTCCAGTAATAATGTTTTTATAGATCAATTAATTTACTTTCCTGTATACCTTGTTTTTAGCATTCTAGTCTAAAAAACTAGATTAGAAATTAGTTGAATTATTCAGCATTCCCTGGAAGTATCAAAGAATCCACAAAGTCTGTGATTTCTCATCTCCAATCTAGACTTAAGATGAATAATTCTATATATAACATAAAAATGTATTATGTATCCATGAGCATTAAAACTAGCTGTTAGGAAGGCATAACTAGCTTTATAATTTAAGATTTAAAACATAAATACTTGCAACGTGATCTTCTGTTGACAATGATTGTCAGAGCCTAGAGTTCAACATCATTTAGTAATTCCCACTCATGCACACAAAACACACACATCACACAACTTAATTCCTCTGCTCTCGAGAATCTTCTGATTCTTACATCTTTGGCCTCCCTGTCAATTCCAAGTTTAAACTTTTAACTCAAACATCACTAAGTTTGTTTTCTTTCTTCTCTACTCTTTCAAGTTGTACTGTAAAAATCTGAAAACTGCCTCAAAGAGATGACCTGATTTTTAAAAAAAAAATAATTATTTCAGACTAGGTCAGAACTTTCCAAGAACCCCTACTAATGGGTGATTTTATTTCACCAAAAGACTATTTGTTATTAAGTAAGAACTACCAAATATCCTATGTTGGATTCTTTCATATTCTTTAGCAACTGGCCAAAGAACTTATTAAAAATGTTTGGAGGGTACACATCTATTTTTATACAAAGTGCCCCACTGGACCACACAGGATAGTTGCAATTCACTTGAGGCCTTACCTGGAGAAAGTGTCTTGTCATACAGACAGGACATCCATTATTTTGTAGAAAACCCTGAGAAAGTGTGACTTTTTAGAGGTGGACTGAGGTTAAGTTTCACCAGCTGTTATCATAGTTTTTATAGGAAGGTGGAGGTGGTCGACCAGCACTCATATTACTGCTGTCTTAATCCTAGGCTTGCTGTGTAATAGCTATGGCATTGGAAATCTCACAAACAATATAGGTGGCTACACTTCTAAGAGTTCCACAGAGGACAGTTGTGAGGATTGAAGGGGATCCTGATCGAAATGCTTGACACAAAATTATTGTTGTTGGTGGTGGTGTGTGCCGTCAGGACAACAGTCACTCATAGTGACCCCATGAACAACAGGTCTGAACCGGCCCTGTCCAGCACCCTCCGCACGATCTCTGAGACGCTCAAGCCCCATGAAACAGTCACTGAGTCAATCCGTCTTGTTGAGGGTCTTCCTCTCAGTCTCTGACCTTTCACCTTTAGCAAGAATGACCAACGACTGACCCTTCCTAACAGCACACGCAAACTATGTGAGACTGATTTTCACCATCTTTGGCTCTTAGTAGGTGACCTATAGTAGGTGTTCGATAAGTGATAAATATCGCCACTGTTATATTAATACAGAGCACAGATCCCAGAAGATTTAACATATGGAGCGATCAAGTTTCAAGGGAGATAAGAGTCTGGAAAAGCAAGGGGAGTCCCTATGGGGGAGTGTGGGGATAGGCAACTTGCTCTGCTATTGACTGAAAAGGTGAAAGTTTGAATCCACTCAAGGTACTGAGAAAGAAAAGTCTGGCAATCTGCTCCTAAAAAAAAATAAATCAACCACTGAAACACAGTCCTCTTCTGACACACAGGAGAACGTCATGGGCCGGGACTGACTTTGTGGAAACAGGTGGCAGGCAGGAGAGGTGTGGAGTGTGGCTGGGGTGTCATGACCTAAGCAGTACAGGGTAGGAGTGTAGAGGCAGGGGTAGGGGACCCAGCCCAAATGTCAGCTGCCACGTCCGCCCTGGCACACCTAGAACATTGTGTTTTAAACACCATGCATGTCTTACTGGTTCATTTACCCCTTAGGGTTTGGAGGGGGTGGGAGTGAGACAGGGCTTACATCATAAACCCCATCTGACTGGTATGGAAACTAATATTCAGAAAATTAATTTGTCCAAGACAACAGCAAATTGTTTTTAATTCATTTACTCATTCATTCATCAGATATTTAGCAATCATCTACGATATAAAAATGCTATATTGCAAACTGGGCACAACCCAGTGACCAGGACAGCTGTGCCATGAGGCTTTATTGTAAATTCACCACGCAATCTCAGGGCCAGAGGTACTGGCTCAATTGAGGGTAAGTGGTGGCTATGTCTGGCCAGAAGACAAAGAGCTACTTCCTCTGAGTCTTTGAACTGTGGGAGAGGAATGCAGAGAGAAAAGGACCTGGAGCCAGGGGAGTCCCTGATGCCTTGACCCATTCTAGGCACTTTACCTTTCAGAAGCTCTCACCTACCACTCCAAGGTGTCTCCTCCCCCTCAGTAACAGCAGCCTGATGTCCTCCTAGAAGTGAGATCTGGGAGTTCTGACTCTTTGTTCAGAGTGGGGCTTCTGAAACGTCAAGAAAACTAGAGGACAAGTCAGGACAGATATGACATTCCTTCTGCTCTGCCATCTTCCCATGACAAAGGAAATGACATTCTTGCTTCTGTCTCAATGTTATACCTTCCTCTCCCTCCTGGGATGAGAACACTATTTATGACATAGAATAATATGAGTCAGTTAAAGGGTGGTGAGAACAGGTAGAGCGACTTCAGAAACGGTCAATAAGATCACGGAGTTGGTAGGTTATGTGCCTGTGTTGTTGTTGTGTACCGTTGAGTTGAAATTGACTCATAGGTGACCCCTCAGTGGGTTTTCAAAGGCAACTAATTGCACCTACAACCAGGAGAAGATAACGTAGATGAATGGGATCTTCTAAGACTCAAATCCCTATGCATATCCAAAAACTTCTCCAGTAGGGTAAAAAGGGAGGTCACTGACAGGGAAAAAGTGTTCAGTAATAACATATCAGATAAGGGACTTATATCCAGAATTTATGAAATACTTGAGCACCACAACAAGATAAAGGTA
>NW_006399813.1:1682511-1714289 GCF_000299155.1 Elephantulus edwardii
CTCTGCTGATGTGCTGTTCCAGTTGTTTTGGATAATCTTCAGTAGAATCTTGCTTGCATGTGAAATCAATGATATCGTTCTATTGTGAAATCAATGACATCATTCTATAGTTTCCACACTCTGTTGGGTCACCCTTCTTTGGAATGGGAACAAATAGAGATCTCTTCCAGTCACAGCCATGTGAATTGTGAATTAAAACAACAATGAGATAGCACACATTAGAATGGCAAAAATACCAAACGGTGATGATATCACATGGTGGTGAGAAAGTGGAGCAACAGACACTCCCATTAGCTGGGAGTGGGAACGCAAAACAAAGCAGCCACCTTGGAGGTAGCTGGCAGCTTCGTAGAAAATATAGCAATAACCTTTTCCTGCCTTCCAACAACTACATTCTTTGGTGTTTACCCAAAGAAGCGAAAATGTATATCCAGAATTGAAGTGAAAGAGAAGCAGCCCTCAACTACCTGGACTGTTATGGTGACCCCAACCAGCAACGAGCTTGAGCATGAAGCTCCTGAGGCAGGTCCAGGAAAAGATAGAGCGCTGATCTGCTGCTCACGGCATCACTATAAATTATGATCAGCCCGCTAACAACTAACACCAATGTCCACACAAAACCTGCACATAATTGCCCCAAACTGAAAGCAGCCACGATGGGACGGTACTCAGCAAGCACAAGAAATTGCTTTCTCAAGCCACAAAAAGGCATGATGCGTATCATGCATACTACGCAATCGGCACCAATATTGTTAAGTAAAAACCAAAGGAGCTCTGGTGACCTGGTAGGTAAGGAGTTATGCTGGAATCCCAAAGGCGTGCAGTTCGAATCCACCAGCTGCTCTGCAGGAGAAAGATGGGCGATTTCCTTCTTTGTGATTAACAGCCTCTGAAAACCCACTGGAGGGTCGGCTATACATCTGTTCCAACTCAACAGCACATAACAAGCAAAAACCAAAAGGAAGAAGTCTACATATTGTATAACAACAGCATTATGATGTTCCAGTAGCAGAGACCATAAAAAAGAAATGTGATTTCCAGGGGTGAGGTGAGCTGGACAAGGGGAGAAATGGCTAGGTGAAGCACTGGGCACTTTTAGGGCAATGAAATTGTGTGATACTATAACAAAAACTGTCAACAGTAACAACCTGCGCAGCCCAAAGAGAGAAGCCTAATGTAAATGATGGACGTTAGTTACTAATAAGGTGTCAAGTTTAATTCCTCAATTATAACAAATACACCTCTGCCAATTTAAGATCTAAATAACAGGGGACACTGGGATGGTGTTGAGTACAGAGACCTCTGTGTTCGCTCTATTTAATGTCTCTGTAAACCCAAAAACACTCTGAAAAGAATAAAATCTGTTAGTGGCAGAAAGGAAGAAGGAAAAGAGGAAGGAATAAAGGAGAAAGAAGAAGGGAGGAAAGGAGGAAGGACGGAAAATAAACAGAAAGTGATAAACTTAGCATGTGAAAAATAAAGTGCATGTATGAGCTGAACATTTTCTATTCAAAAAGATAAACGTGACACTCCAGGGTCTCCCTCCCACTTTCTCTTCTTCATGAGGTTGTGAAGGACTTGAGAGGGCGAGTGGGTTGTTCTACAGGTCATTTCTCCCATCCATCTACTCCTACAAAGCACCGTGCTAACTCCCCAAGGAGACAGGCACAATTCCCCGGGCAGCTCGTGCTTGTATTAAACAATGTTTCCTGCTCAGAAGTATTTTTATTGTTTAATCTGTAGCCTTCCCTCACCACTGAAGCAATGCACGCTGCCTTGATCAAGCCCTGTTTCGGCATCACTTTTCATTTGCGTCCTTATTCTCGTGGCCTCATGGAAAGAGCTGTGGGTTTGAACTCGGAAAGCCTGTATTATAATCATCTCCATCATTATCATTATCATCATTATTCTAGCTCGATCATAGCCCTACATTCTCTGGGCCTCAGTGTCTTCATCTCTAAAATGGGCACAGTAATACTGAGCGGGGTTGTCAAGAGGATCAAATGAATTAATGAATGGGAAGCAGTTTTATAAACAGTAAACAGCCATACTCGTGTGAAGGCTTGTCATTAATCTGCCTCGTTTCTAGGACACCAAAGAGGAAGGTGCTGAGGAAAAGGCAGGAGCGCAGGTCAAAGATGGAGGCTGTGCATGTGAGCCCTCACTCTGCCCTCTGGCTCTCCGGGTGACCGTGGGAAAGCTGTGTAACCTTGGAGCCTCAGTTTCCCCAGCAATAAAGGAGAAGTGATTAGGCCTCCTCCACATGAGGAGTGGAGCTGCCCATAAACAGAATTGCTCACTCTCTGTTTCAGAGAAGCTTCTGGGCTCACTACCACCAATTACTGTTTATTGAGCACGCGAGATGCGGTCTCCTGGGATGGGCAAACAGACTTTTCAAAGGCAGGGCCCTGCCCAAGAAGAGCACACAGCCTAGCCCAGCCCCACCAGGCAGCAGAGGAAGGCATCGCGTCTCTCCACACCTGTTCCTCAGCCTTCTCTGCTTCTGGATGGACAGTCTGCAGTGGAATTGACAGATGGCCCCATCCCAGTGCCCAGAAGGACCCTATATATATATGACCAGAAAGAAGGAAAGGCTGCCTTGTCATGCCTGCGTTTGCACAGCCTGGAAGGCTGCTCATCTTCCTTTCTCAATTTCTCTTGCCGCTGTCCCCTCTTCCCACGCCTGCCCTCCTCCTAGCTCTGTCTCACCCTGACATTGTTACAATAACCTCCTCGCTGCTCTCCCATTCATTCCACTCACTGCTGTCAGATTAATCTTCCTAAAATACTGCATTAGCCTCTCACTTCCTGGCCCAGTGCCTTCAATAATCCCCCGTGTTGCCTAAAGTTCAAACTGGATGCTGTCAGGCACCAGGAGGAAAACAGCTTTGGGACCCATCAGGTCAGGTGCCGGGCCCAGTGCTGCCTGTAATGGGCAGGTTACTTTAACCTCTCTGAGCATCCATTTTCTCAACTGCCAAAGGAAGCCACTCGTCCTGTGATTATACCACAGTGACCAAAGCTTTCAAACATGCAGGAGGCACTGCGCCCGGTTTATGGAAGTGAAGCCAGATGCTCAGCCCCTCCCTCCTCCTGTCACGTCCTTGGTGGAACCTCCTTCACAGTCTCCCGCAGCAAAAGGGTCAGGCGTGTGTTTAATTGTACATCCACTGGTAATTCTGCGAGATTGACGCAGACACCCAATATGTTGTATTGATGAGGGCCAGAAGAGCACTGAGAGAATGGGAAAGGGCCGTAAAGGGGTTAATGACCAGGCTCCTGACACACGTTAAGGCTTGAAACAAAGAGGGGAGATGAAGTCAGCTCCAAGGCCAGTGAAGGGTGCAGAACCAGGGAAGGCAGAAGACTCGCTGTGAGATAAGAACCCTGGTCCTTGATGAATAAGAAGGACTTATTCAGATAACATTGAGCATGTCGTTGAAATGGCCTTGGCTCCGTCCCTAAGGAGACCAGGCCACATTCTTCTAAAAGGGAGACAATAAAATGAAACCAAATGAGAAAAATGAGTGTGAGCAGAGAGTCCCAGCTCCAGCCCGCAGGAGCGTGAAGCAGCACAAGGACACCGTCAGCCAGCGAGGCAAGGCAAGCGGCAGCAGCAACAGCAAGACTTCATTTACGGAGTTATCAAAACCCGCAATGTGTGTAAACCACAAAGTCGGCCAAGAAAAAGTGTGAGCCACCGAGACCCACAGGGGTGGGCTCAGTAGGACAGCACGGTGAGAAAGGCAGGTGTTTGAGGACACACAGGTTCAAATCCTGACTTAGCTCTGGGGCCTTACCCTCTCTGAGTCTCTGTTCCCTTATCTTGAAAAGCAATGTCAGAGAAACACACACACACACACACACACACACACACACACACACACACCATTGAGTTAATTCTCATTAGATGGTGACCCTACATTGAGTTTCAGAGGCTGTAAATCTGTGTGAGAGGAGACAGCCCATCTTCCTCTCATAGGGCAGCTGGTAGATTCAAAGGGCTCCCTGAGGATAAAAATGAAGGGAAAAAAAAATCCAAACGTGATTAGGATTCATAGCTACCCTCCTCCATTGGATTCTGAGAACGTAAATCTTCACAGCAGGAGAATGTCCATCTTTCTTCTGTGGAGTAAGCTGATAGATTCAAACCACAGACCTTTTGGCTTACAGTCTGACTATAACAGGATGACATTTATGATAAAATTATGAGGATAATATTTGTTGTTGTTGTTGTGTGCCATTGAGTCAAGGATGACCCATAGTGACCCTATGAACAACAGATCTGAACCCTGTCCTATCCTGTGCCATCCTCACGCTTCCTGCCACACTGGACACCACTGCAGCAGTCACTGTGTCAATCCACATGGTTGAGGGTCTTCCTTTCCTTTGCTGACTCTCTCTTTCCTGGCATCATGTCCGTCTCCAAGGAATAGCCTTTTCTAGCAACATGCTCAAAGTAAGTGAGATGAAGCTTTATTGTCTTTGCTTCCCAAAATCTCTCTGGCAGCTCCCTCTCCAAGATATACTTGTTTATTCTTTTGGCAGTCCGTGGGATGTTCAATGCTCTGCTCCAACACCTCTCTTCAAAGGCATCGATTCTTCTTCTGACATCCTTATTTATCGTTCAGCCCTCAGATGCACAAGTGATTGGAAAGACCATGGCCTGAATCAGATGCACCTCAATCCTCAAACTGACATCATTGTTCCACAATAATCTCCAGAGGTCCCTGACTGCAGACTTTCCCTGAGCAATACCTCTCCAGATTACCTGACTGCTGGGCCAAGGGTCTCGTTTGTAGATCCAATCAACATGGATCCAACATGAAGCTGTTGACAGTTTCAATCTTTTCTCCATCTACCATGATGTTACTATTAGTCCAGTAGTAAGAACATTTTTT
Organism: Elephantulus edwardii; assembly: GCF_000299155.1. Lineage (NCBI taxonomy): Eukaryota > Metazoa > Chordata > Mammalia > Macroscelidea > Macroscelididae > Elephantulus > Elephantulus edwardii. Next base: position 1,687,413 of record NW_006399813.1, read on the forward strand.
TTCTTTATGTTGTGATGCAATCAATATTGAAGGCTGTATTCTTTTTTTTTTTTGAAGGCTGTATTCTTTGATCTTCTGCAAACAAGTGTTTCAAGTCATTCTTACTTTCCGCAAGCAAAGATTTGTCATCTGTGTAATGCATGATGATGATGCATCTTCCTCTGATCTTAATGTCACATTCTTCTTCATAGAGTCCAGCTTCTCAAATAGTTTGCTCAGCACACAGATGGGATAGGTATGGAAAAACACAACCCTGACGCACTCTGTTCTTAATTTGAAACCCTGCAGTGTTCCCTTGCTCTGTTCACAAAACAACCTTTTGATCTACGTATAGGTTTCTCATGGGCACAATTAAGTGCTCCATGATTCCCATTCTTCTCAATGTTAGCCATAACTTGTTATGATCTACACAGTCAGTAAAGCACAAATACACATTCTTCTGGTATTCTTTTCTTTCAGCCAGGATCCAGCTGACATCAGCAATGATATCCCTGGTGCCACGGGGCTGATATCCTGCAATCATATCCTCTTGTAAAACCTGCTTCAATTTCTGGCAGTTCTCTATGTATGTACTGGTAGCCGTTTTTTTAACGATTTTCGTCAAGATTTAACTTGCATGTGATATTAATGATATTGTTCAAGAATTTCCACGTAATATTAGTAATAATAATAGTGCCACTTTAATATTATTCTTTAGAATATTATATTCCTTGTTGTTATTAGATGCTGTTGAGTCAAGTATCCTAGCGGCCCTGTGAACAGCCGACCTAAACCCTGCCCTGTCCTGTCCTGTGCCATCCTCATCATCTCTGACACACTGGAGCCCACTGCTGCAGTCACTGTGTCGATCCATCTCACTGGGGCTCTTCTCTCTTTCGCTGATCCTCTGTCTTCCCAAACATGATGTCAATTTTCAAAGTGAGGAGGATATGAAACACTTGCTACAGAATATCAAGGAATACAGCCTTCTGTATAGATAACATCTCAACATCAAGAAAACAAAGATCCTCACCACAGCACCAACTGTCAACATTACAATAGATGTACATTGTTTGACTTCACCAGATGCTTTGCTGGAGAAGAAGGAGTAATCTCCTCCTGTACCAGTCAGCTCTGATTTGACGATACACACACCTGAAATAATAAAATAAAATAAAAACACAAAAAACACCATTACAATAGATGGAGAAAAGATTGAAGCTGCCAATGATTTCACCTTGCTTAGATCAATAATCAATGCCCTCTGTACCAGCAGTCGGAACATCAGGAGATGTATTGCCTTGGGCAGGGATTCCTTAGGTAATATAAAGAAATGGTCACCATGCTCAGATAGAAATGCAAAGACTGGCAGTTTGAGTCTTCCCAGAGGAAACTCAGAAGAAAGGCCTGACAATCTCCTTCAATTAAATCAGTCCTTGAAAACCCTCTGTAGCACCGCTCTACTCTGACATCCACGTGATCACCATGAATCAGAATCCACTTGATGGCAACAGGTTTTTATTCCTTTAAACAAGGAACTTGTTCCTTCCAACAGATACAGCACTGTTCCTTTAAACAGATGCAGCAGTCAATCTGTTTAAAGGAAACTCTGAGTGAACTTGACTCACTAACATTTTGGTTAACAACTGAGCGCATCAACCTGCACCACCCAGAGACTCCATGCGGCCTGTGGGAAGGGCAATAACCAGGTGGGGGCCTCCTGACAGTGACACAGATGCAGCTGTAGAGGGGGCAGCCGGGAGAACCCTCGGGCAGGCTGACAATAGAGTCCAAGAGAATACAACTGTCTCTTGCTGTGACAGTAAATGATGCCAGGTAGCTCATCAGCCTAGGAGAGCACAGCAGCAGGCAATCCAAGAGGCAGCCTAGGCTTAACTCTGGAGTCCTTGAGGGCGAATGGTTATAGAAGGAGCAAATACAGAAGGACCCTAGTGCTGAAAGCAGTAAGCCTTGAGGGTGCACCTGTGAACTGCGTCACACAAGTCAGGGACCATGTAGTACTACATACCTGTGTTGATTGGCAAGGGCTCTCAGAGGGAATGCAGTTGCCTTATGGGCATGGAATGGTCTTCAGTCTACTCCCTCAGATATTTACACCTTAGGATGTTCTTTTGTCTCAGCTCAGTATCCCCCTATGAAGGGAAGAAAGGGAAGAATATTATAGAGGTAGCTCAGGCTTCTCTCAGGGGTGATTCAAGAACAAAGGTTGGAAACGTGACAGAGCCATACAATGGAATCGCACTGTTTGTTGTTGCTGTCAGGTGCCATCGAGTCCTCTTTGACTCCCTCTGAACAGATCTGAGCCATGCCCTACCCTGCACCGTCCTCCCCATCTCTGATTGTTCAAGTCCATTGCCGCAGTCCCTGTGTCAGTCCATCATCTAGGGAGTCTTTCTTTCTCTGACTCTCCACTTTCCCTGCATGATCTTTTTAAAAGTGAAGTCTTGACAGAGGCAGTAACACGGAGGAACCTTGAAACTATTGTTCTGAGTGAAGTAACTCGCTCACCAAAGGACAAATGGTATACAATCTCACTTATATGAAACCATTTAGCATAGGCAAATGTATAGAGAGCAAAGTTTCTGAGTGGCTACCAGGGGTGGGAGGGAAGCGGAAAGGGGAAGTCTTTGTTTAGGAAGCATTGAATTTCTGTTTATGGTGATGAGAAACTTGGCAACGGATACTGGTGATGGTTTCACAACAAGACTAATGTAATTTGTGTCACATAAGAAAACGTTTACTTGGCAAAGTTGTGTTATTTATTGATCTTTTTAATGTGTGTGTGTGTGTGTGTGTGTGTGTGTGTGTGTGTGTGTGTGTTCGTATGATACTTAAAAAAAAAAAACAAAAAACCAAGGGCTGGCCAGGCACCAGAAAGGGTGTAGGGACTGGGGAAGACAGAAACAGGGGACAAAGAGAAGCAGTTGACAAAATCTATCTGCAGTAATAGGAGGGTCCTATTACCCTAATGTAGTCAAAATCATACCCACCAAGTCAGAACTAACTCATTGCCAATTTTCAGAGGTAGTAAATCAGTAGGAGGTGATGGCCCATCTTTCTTTCCTCCGTGGAGCAGTTGGTGGAATCAAACCCACCACCTTTGGGTTGACAGAGCAACTCTCTACCCAGTAAGCAACCAGAGCTCAAGCCTAGTAGAGGAATATTTTGTAAGTAGATACGACTTTTTCTAAAATGGAACCTTTACATTTGAAACCTACTGAATTCTAAGACCCCTTGTACTTGTTCATATTTTGAAAATCACTACCTAACTTGGGAGGGACTGGAGAGCATTATGCTGAGTGAACTAACTCAGTCCCATAAGGACAAATACGGTATAAGACCATTATTGTAGAGTGTATATGAGGACCCAAGGAGTGGAGCTGAGGAGTGAGAATGAGCTGGAGATGGTGGTGGTTAATCAAGAGTCCCAGAATTTGATGGGTGGATGGAGGGGTTGGTAAGGGATATGGGAAAGATCCAGTGTGAAAAATAATGTATGTGAACTTTATGAGAAAACTAGTATAAAATAAAGATTTTATTTTAAAAAAATTTTCAGTTCCCAAATGGAGCTAAGGTGAAGGAAGAAAATCAAGGCTCGAGGAAGCAGTCCAAGGGGTTGCTATGTAATCTGCAGCCTCCGAGGACTATTGTTGTTGCTATGCACCATTAAGTCAGAACCAACTCATACTGGCCTCGCAGTGCGCTTTCTGGTGGCTTAGTGGTAAGGAATTGCCCTGCTAACCCAAAGGTACCCAGTTTGAGTCTACCAGTTGGTTGCTCCACAGGAGAAAAGATGGACAATCTCCTCTTGTGTGATTAATTGCCTCTAAAAGCCCTCTGGTTTAAAAAAATAAGTAAATAAGTCAGCTATGGGTCGGCTTGGACTCGAAGGTACTCAATAACAACAATTATTATTCAGAAGGCCATCGTGAATGGCTATTGAACTAGCACTAAGAGACTCTGTCATACAACCCAGGCTTATTGAGAGAAAGAATGAACCAGTATGCAGCTCTGTAATTGTCTACTGTGGACACAAGATTCCCTCTCTGTTTACAGAAGAGACAAGGAGTTCCTGTGTGCTGGCACACCCAGGTGTGCTCACCTGATCCAAGAGAACTCCTTACCTCCCCACACAGGACGAGACACTCCTGCCAAGGTGCTGGGGAGAGATAGTATCTCTCCTGAAGACAATGCCAGGTCTCTGGATGATTGTTTTTGAATAAAGCCAAAGTCTCCTTCCCCAAGGATCTTCAGTATACTTCTGGAATTCCTGGTAAAGTGCATGGAAAATGTAAAGAAGACCATATCCACGGTCACCCTTCAGTACCTATTTGGAAACTGTGTTTAAAGAGCACTGGCTGAGGGCTTCTTCTAACTGGCAGATAGCACCACGTGCACAGGATAGGACTGAGGTTGGACCTACTGGTGTTGATGCAGGTAACTCCACACGAAGATCTTGAAGGTGTGAAGTGGTCCTCTGTGCTCTCCCTCTCTCTTTCTCATTGCCAACAAGCTGACTCACAGCTGACCCTCCAGTGGGTTTTTAAATTGCATGAGAGGAGACTGTCCAACTTTCTCTTGCGGAGCAGCTGGTGAATATGAACTGCCGGCCTTCGGGTTGGCAGTCCAACCCTTCACCCACTAAGCCACCAGATCTTTCTAAACTAGTCCTTAATAGCATAGATTAAGTGTCAGACTGCCAAAGGTTGGTAGTTTGAAACCTATCAGTTGCTTCATAGGAGAAAAGTGAGGCAGCCCAATTCTGTAAAGTTTTGCAGCCTTGAAACCTGATAGAGGGTATCCGTGAGTCAGAATCAACTCAATGGCATTGCGTTATGCTTATTTAAAAGAATGAAAGTATCAGGGAGTGGGTATAAGACATTGATGTTTCCCCTGGAAAATGATTGGATATCCACTACACATGTGCATACTTGCCTAATTATGTACTTAACTGAATATATTTGAATGGATGCAAATAAAGATATCTGAATGGATGCACCATTACCAGAAGCTGATATCACTGGTTGTTAGGAGAGGTGTAATATGTGGTGGGAATAAGGTATACGTGAGAAATGTCTGCAGCATGTACCCCTTCTCTACCTCTGGATTTTTAATCATGTAAATATATTCCAAAACATCAAAAAAAAAAAAGTAAATAAATAAATAAAAGCCCTCTGGATCAGTTGTGGGTCAGTTCTGACTTGATGGTACTCACAGCATCAACAAGTCACCCGTGAAGAGATTGACCAATCATCTTTCTCCCATGGAGCAGCTGGTGGATTTGAACCACAAGCTTTGGCGTTAGCAACTCAACTCCCTATCACTAGGCCACCAGAGCTCCCTAACTAGATGGTACCTTGATGTCATCATCAACCGATCACAATCTGTGATCGTAATAAAAGGTCCTGGACAAAAAGGAAATGGGGGGGGGGGGAGAAATCTAGAGCAAAATTCAAAATCATATAAAAAACCCAGAGAGGTCTGATAGAGTGAGTGGAACTCCCAAACTGTGACCCTCAAACACACCCTTCAAGCCTGGAACTAAACTTACCCCTGGGGATCAACTTTCAGTCAAAATAAAAAAACCCAGACCAAACTCATTACTATAAAATTTGTTCCGACTCATAGCAGCCCTCCATCAGATCTCTGAGTCCATAAATCTTTACAGGAGGAGGAAGTCTATCTCTCTCCTGTAGAGCAACTGATAGATTCAAACTGCCAACCTTTCAGGTAGCAAATGGGTGTGTTATGTACTATACCATCAAACAATTGATAGGCCTATAAAATGAACAATAGCAACAGGGAAGATCATTCTCCTCAGAACAATCAACCTTACAAGAGGGAAAAGACCAGAGCTGCCTGAGAAGCAAAGCTTAGAAAGAAGGATGACTGGAGATGGGGAACATCAAAAGGAAGGAAAAGCACTCGCTCGTATGACAATATGAGGATTGCAGCCAATGTCATGAAACAAACTGGTGAATGGGAAACGAATTTGTTCTGTCAATTTTTATCCAAATTACAATAAAATGTCATAACAAAAATTATTACTAAGTGACTCTCTAAATGGTGGGCCTTACATAGCAGTGCAATGGATCACTTGATATGACCTTTCCAGTTATGGCCTTGTGACTTTCACCAAATGACTGGGTGTGATGATTTAAATAAGGTGCTGTATACCACCAAACAGATTAAATAGCTCAAGAATAAGATGAATAAAGTGCATCACACCCTTGTAGAGGTGAGAGGATGTAAATACGTTGTAGAGCACCCTTATGAGGGGATTGGTTAGTTTTGTCATCCTGCTAGGCTTAATTGAAGTAACCCCAGAGGTAGGCAGTTGACCTCATTACCATCAAGAAGAGAGGGGAGCACAGTGCATCTTTTGGACCCAGGGTCTATGTGCTGGGAACTTCCTAGACCCAGGAGACAGATGAGGAAAGATAACAAGGTAGAGAAGGAGCGAGAAAGAGAACACTGGAGATGGGCCAAGACAGCAAGAAATGGGGCAGCAGAGCTAAGAGAACACAAGAGGCTACACAGGAGGCTTCCCAGCCCTGGAGCAAAGCAGTCAGAGAGAGATAGAGAAGAGAGGAGAAGAGAGAAGACAAAAGAGGGACGGAGGGAGGGAGAGATAGGGAGGGAGGGAGGAAGGAGAGAAAATGGAAGGAGGGAGGGAGAGAGGAGGAGGAGGAAGAGAAGGAAAGGAGGAGAGGAGGAGGAAAAGAGGAGGAAGAGGAGGAAAAGGAGAGAGAGAGACAGTGAGCGCAAGAGAGAGAAGCACCTTCTGGCAGGAGGCCTCCTAATGGAGTGGATCATCTCCGAGAACTTGCCAGCTGGAGCTCACTTGCTTACTCACTCATTGCCTTCAAGTTGGAACAGACTCATAGATGACCCTCCAGAACACATATGAAAGGAGAGTACCCATCATTCTCCCATGGAGCAGCTAATGGGCTCAGATTATCTGCCTTTGGGTTCTCAGCCTCCAGACTGTGGCTTTTTGGTGGAGTTGGTTGCCCTTGGATACTTGTTAGGAGAACTAAAGTGTTTTTTATAACACTTGCCTTAGCATATGTCCGGAGGGGCCAAGAAACACACCCAGAGAGATGGTAGAGAGAGCCCTGTCTTCAAGTATGGATGAAAAGAGGCCATCCTGATTGAAGAGCTGTGTTTTGAGTTGCTCCTGACCCTAACTTGTACCCTATCACTTCTGCAGTGAGGAGTACTGACGGTGCAGTCTGATATGAGTTGTGCTGCTAACCCAAAGGCTGCACATCTCTAGTGGTTCAAATCCACCAGCCGCTCCAGAGACAGTCTTCCCTTGCTGCAATTTACAGTCTTGGAAACTGGCAGGTCACTGTGAGTCAGAACTGACTCCACAGCAGGGAGTTTAAAGTGAATTCCCTAATAAACCTCCTAACTCTGAGTTTGGTCTGTGAGTTCTGTGTGGCCACTGCAACAAATTCTTGAACCCAGCAAAGGAGTCAAGAGTGCATGAGAGTCATGGCTCGTGTTAGAATTGGTAAGAAGGTGGAAGAGGGAAGGTGAGTGTGACCTCCACCTGTAGGAATCGGCTTTTGGCTGGTAACAGGCTGTGATTCTCTCTCCCCCTCAGGAAGTTAGAGGAGGTCAGACCATGCCAGGCCATGTTCACCTTAATCAAGGATGGAGGAAAGTCTTTCCATTAGCTTGGAGTTTTCAGACTGAAAAGATAGCTATCTCAGCCTCAGGAATTAGCAAGCACATGGCTGGACAACTTCCCCTACACAATACGTACAATTACCCAGGAGGCAAAACCAAAGATCAGCTGCTCTTAAAACAAATCCAGCTGCTATCCAAATTTAGTAACCTAATGTCCTTTGTCCGGACCACCCAGACTGAGGTCTTCCAGGGCAAATTGCTTTGGTTTTAGATGCCTCTGTGGCATGTTCTGTGTTATTAGGACAAGAGCCTTTGGAGACTTGTCTGTCCTCCATGACCTACACCAAACTCCAGGGACAAGGTTGAAGATCAAGGTCAATGTACAACTTAAGAGAAATGAGAAAGAAGAGAAAGTTATTCCTGTCACATGAGACAGAGGCAAACAGTATTATTTCTTTAAGTGAACATGGGACTCAGATTCAATATTGGTCAGATTCTTTTTCATTACTATTAAATCCAACCCTTCTGGCCTGAGCAGAATCCGTGAGTATGTCAGGCTTGGCTGCACACACAGCTTGTGAGAGGTGGCCAGGACTAATTTCTCTCCGACTTGTAGCTGGACTGTCCTCTATGTTGGCTCCATTCTCAGGCAGACATTGGCAAGATGGTCTCAGAAATTACAGACATGCACTCTACTAGCTTCCATTTTATTGGAAGGAGTTTCAACCACAGACCCAAAATTGAGTCTTGTGGTCTGGCTTGGTTTTCTCTCCCATTAGTGCGGCCGGAGGTGGAGTCAGCTGTTCCCAAAGTGAAATGTCTTGTTTTTGATTGGGGATAGGAATGGAGGATGGGGAAGAGCAGAAATAATCTTTCAAAGAAAAAAAAAAAAACACAAGACTACTCTTATGTTGTTGTCGTCATTGTTAGATGCTGTCAAGTACAACTCATTGCGATTCAATGAAGAACAGATATGAACCCTGTCTTATCCTGTGTGATCCTCACACTTCCTGACATATTAGAGCCCATTGCGGTAGTCACTACATCAATCCACTTGATCAAGGATCATCCTCTCCTTCACCGATTCTCCAACCTTCCAAACATCTGTGTCCCTCTTAGCAAATACCTGAAGTATGTGCGGGAAAGTCTCATCATCTTTGCCTCCAAAGAGCACTCTGGCTGTACCCTCTCCAAGAAGTATTTGTTCTTTTGGCCTTCCATGGACTGTTCAGTGCTCTTCTCCAACATCACAGTTCAAAGTCATCAATTCTTCTTCTGTCACCCCTATTCATTGTCCAGCTCTCAGATGCATAGCAAGTATCCAAAAAGACTGTGGCCTGAATCAGACACACCTTAGTCCTCCAATTAACTCCTCAATAATTGAGAGAGAGCCCTAACTGCAGATTTTCCCAGTGCAATGTCTTCTAATTTCCTGTCTGCTGGTACCAAGGGTGTTAATTGTGGGTCCAAGCAAGATGAAATTGTTGACAGTTTAAATCTCTTCATTCAGCATGATGTTGCCAGTGGTAAGAATTTCTGTTTTCTTGATATTGAGATGCATCCATACCAAAGGCTGCATTCCTTTATCTTCTGCAACAAGTGCTTCAATTCCTCTTTACTTTCAGTAAGCAAGTTTGTGTCATCTGCATAACAGAGGTTATTGATGAGTCTCCCTCCAATCTTGATGCCACATTCTTCCTCATAGAGTCCAGGCTCTCAAATAATTTGTTCAGTAGACAGAGTTAATAAATATGGAGGGAGACTACAACCCTGACACACTCCCTTCCTAATTCTCAGCTATGCAGGGTTTTCCCCTGCTCTGTTTGCACAACAGCCTCCCAGGTACAGGTTTTGCATAAGCACAAGTGCTCCAGGACCCCTACTCTTCTCAATGTCAGCCACAACGTGTTATGACACACAGTCAATAAAGCACAAATAGACATTCAGCCAGAATCATATCTGACATCAACAATGATATCCCATGCTTGCACAGATTCTTCTAAATCTTGCTTGAATCTCTGGCAGTTCCTTGTCTATGTACTGTTCTAGTGGTTTTTGAATGATCTTCATCAGTATTTTGCTTGCATGTGATATTAATGATATTGTTCAATAGTTTGCACATTTTGTTGGATCATCTTTCTTGGAAATGGGAATAAACATAGACCTCTTCCAATCTGCTGGCCAGACAGCTGTTCCCCAAATTTCCTGTTATAGATTGGTAAATGCATCTATTAATTGAAACAAGTCACTTGGTATCCCATCTATTCCTGGAATCTTATTTTTTGCCAATGCCTTCAATGCAGTTTCCACTTCCCCCTTCATTACCATTGGCTTCTGTTTATATGGTACTTCTTTTTTTTAATTTTATTTTTATTTTACCATTTTTTGTGTGTGTACCATCAAATCGGATCTGACTGGTACAGGAGGAAATTGTCCCTCCTTCTCCAGCAGAACATCTGGTGGATTTGAACCACATGCCTCTGGGATTGCAATGCAGCTTCTTGTCACTAGGTCACCAGAGCTCCCTTATATGGTACTTCTTGAAATTTTTCACCGTCACTAGTTGTTTGTTTTGGGGTTTTTTGGTGCAGTGATTTTGTGTATTCTCTCCATCTTAATACCTTTGGGCCTGGTTTGAAGATTGATTTGCTATTATAATTACAAACTAAATTGGCAGTTTGTTGTGTTTGGGGAGAACGTTGTTCTAAGTGATACATCACTTGTCTGTCAGCTTGCTGTACCGATATAACTTGTGGATTACTGTGATACTGAAAGCTATGCCACTGCTGTGTTAAATGCCAGAAGGGTTACCCATGGTGGACAGATTTTAGTAGAGCTCCATAATTTAGACAGAGTAGAAAGCAGGATTGGCCATTCCCTTCTTAAATAGCAGGCCTTTGAAAACCCTATGAACACTAGAAGAACACAGATTAAATGTTATGAAAAGCAGACAATGCAAAAAGAGACCACTGTAGATTCTATATAGTGTTTTAACATGAAGATCTTCAATCTCAGCATGAACTCATAGCATAAAGCAGCAACAATGAACGACTGAAGTATGCATCAAACTTAGGTGGGGTATTTAAACATAGAATACGTGACGATCTGACAAATTATCCACAAATTATTAAGAGTCAGAACTCAGTCTTACCCACTTCTGTTTCCTAGTCTCACCAGGCTTGAATTTGCTTAAGATGTTTTAAAAAAAATAGTGAGTTCAAGAAATATAGTGCTTGGTGCCACTGTTGTAAAACAGGACTGACATCGGGGTTGGGAGAAGTGTGAGAAAATGGGTTCAATAATGTATACTGCATTGAAACAGATGAGGAAGAAAACTGTTTAAAAGGGATATGTGATTAGGTATTTTTTTTGTCATGACTGGAGTCCAGAGCGAAGGCTGCATAGTGGAGTGGACCTGGGGGGGAAGGTTTGTAAAACAATGAAAGAGTTTTACTTTTCCAAGAGGGTAGTGTACTGGGGAGGGGGGGATGGTTGGGAGGGGAGAAAAGTGCAACAATGAATGAATGGAAATCCAAAGACTCTGTAAATTTTCATTGAAATTAATAATTTTTTTAAAAAAAGAAATGCTAATAAAAAGAAATATACAGAATATTTAGGGGAAAATAATAATATAATATTCACTCCTGAAGTAAAAAAGAAGTAGAAGCTACTTGGAAAATTCAGGTTGTAATAATTCCAGTTGTTGTAGCTTGAAATTGAGATACCCGTGAAGAAAGCAGGGATCATTTCAGTGCCCAGCCAGAGGAGGCCTTGGTTCCAGCGTGGCAGAGGGAGTGGGAGATGTCCGTGGGCCCGGGCTGGCATGGAAAGGCTGGGAACACGGGAAGAAAAGCAGGAAATGTGGCCAGGAAGCTGGCATGTTACGAAGTCCAGGCCAACTCACTCGGATGTTGATTACAGACTGCTTAGTGACAAACTAGTGTCAAAGAAGTCCACAAAGATGCCAGCGAACTGTTTTTTGAACTTTAAGCAGATGACAAAATATAAAGTACAAGAGACGGCAAGTGGAGGCAGAAGGAAAGTCAGAGGTCTGAGATCTATGGATCCCAGATCTAGAGTGTTTAGAAGAGAAAATAAGAGATTTAGGGTGAAGGAACTAGATTTAAAATGGAATATTGTTATTTGCTGGCAGTGGGACCTTGGGAAAGTTACTGAATCCTTCGGACCTTCAGCTTCTTCATCTATAAATTAAAGACAATCATGACAATCCTTGGGATGTTTTGAAGCTTAAATAAGACAGTGTCATTTACACAGTACTTGGCACTTCAGAAGTGTACGGAGCCAGAGGCACCACCCAAAACTTCCTATTTCAGAAGTATTTGAGCATTTTAGCATTTATTCCACCACAACAGACACAGAAGCAAGTTGGGGAGCTGAGCAGGAAAGTGATTTGGTACAGGGATAGTCATTGATGATACCCTTAACTTCTTTCCTTGGTAACCTTGGCTTCCAAGGGAGCTAGAGACCCATGAGCCTGCCCCTAAGTCTAGCAAAACCCAAGGATAGCCCAATCCAGACAGACAGCATGCCTCTCCTTGCTTAAAGTAGCTACTTTCTTGGCCTCCCTGACTCTGAGATTCTTTTAATTAGTTAGAATGACCTTTCTTGTTGTTAACACCAAACCTCCCAGCATTAAGAGTAGTTTACACGCATTAGTGTATTCTCAATTTGCTGTACAGAGGTAACTCCTGTTTGCTGTGATGCTAAATACTGTGACACTGATGTGTCAAATACAATAATGGTTACCCATGATGGCAGTGTTTGGTGGAGCTCCCAGATGCAAACTGGCTTGGAAGCAGGATTGACATCCACTTCTGAAACAGCTTGCCTCTGGAAACTTTATGAACTTAGAGATAGGATGAAAGTTATACAAGTGTTCAGTTCTTTCATCCATAGGGTTGCTATGAGTCATCTATGACTGAACGGCACTTAACAACAACAACAGTGTATTCTCACAATCGTTGATTCATTCTCTCACTCTTGCTATAAAAACTCCTGGACATCTGCTATGTCAGGTACCAGACTAGCATTCAGAAATGCAAATCTAAGTAGGATCAATAGCTTTGCTCTCAAGGACTCTGAACTGAATACTAGTGGGAATCTGACAATCACAATAGCATATAGTAGTGCATCATCCAGAGGTTAGATCTGAACGCTATAGAAGCCCTCAGGGTTTGGTAGAGGGAACTTAAGGAAGTCTCAGAGATGCTGGCTGATACTTGAGCTGAGTTATAAAAGAACAGTTAACACTCAGCTTTTAGTGTTCTAAGGGCTCCCTTAGGTTCCCTTGTAAATTGTATATTATTTGCAATTGTAAACTGTATATGTTGTAAACTTTCATCTCTATGTCTGTAGTCATGGAGTCCTAGTGGCGTGGTATGTTGTGTATTGGGCTGTTAGCCACAAGGCCAACAGTTCAAAATCACCAGGTGCTCCTGGGAAAAACAGATAAAGCCGCTTTCTCCTGTAAAGACTCACACTATTCTCAGAAACCTGATGGAGGGCTGCCATGAGTAAAACCAATTCAATTTGGCAGCAGCATGTCTGTGGTTATAATCCCATTTGGAAATGGGTTGCCTTTGTTATGTTAATTGGTCATGATTAGTGTAGGTTACATCTTAAGTCAACTCTCTTGAAATATGAGAATAAACAAGCATGTGAGCAGAGGACAGATGGGATAAGATAGATGCCAAGGCACATTGAGTTCTCCAAGTAACCCTAAGCCCATAGATGCTGCAAGGAGACAGGGACCTTCTCCCAGAGTCAACACAGAGAAGTTCCCCCTTAAAGCCACCACTCTGAATTTGGACTCCTACTCTTTTCAACTGCAAGGATACAAATTTGTTTGCTAAAGTTGTTCACTGTTATTGTTGTTATGTGCCTTCGAGTCTCTTGTGACTCCTAGTGACCATATATGTACAATTGCTCTGAAACCTGCTGTCCTGAGCCTGTCCCATCCTTTCCGCCAGACCTAATCCCATTTCTTCAATCACAGAGTCAATCCATCTCATCCTGAGTCTTCCTCTTCTGCATTGTCCCTCCACCTTTTCAAGCTTGATATCCCTCTCCAAGGACTAGTCCCTCCTGGCCACATGCCTAAAGTGTGTAAGATGGAGACTCATTATCCTTGCCTCCAGGGAGCAGCCAGCTTTCACTCTCTCCAGGCAATATCTGTTCATTCTCCTAGCAGTCCACAGTATGTTCAACACTCTTCTCTAGCACCACAGCTCAAAGGCATTGATTCTCCTTTTATCATCCTTAGTTATTCGCCAGCTCTCAAATGCATAGCAAGTAATTACAGAGACCATGGCCTGGATCAGATGCACCTTAGTCTCCAAACTGACATCGTTGCTCTTCAGTACTCTAGAGAGGTCCCTGGCAGCAGATTCTCCCAGGGTAATTCATCTTTTGATTTTCTGATGGCTGGTGCCAAGAGCGTTGATTGTGGAACCAAGCAAGCTAAAGTTATCAACAACTTTAATTTCTTCTCCAAACATCACAAAGCTGCTGGTTTGCCCAGTGGTGAGATCTTTAATTTCTTGATGTTGAGCTTCAATCCATATTGAAGACTATAGTCCTTGATCTTCTGCTGCAAATGCCTCATGTTCTCATCAGTTTCAGCAAGCAAGGTTATCTGCATACACAGGTTAATGAGTCTTCCTCCAATCTTCATGCCATATTCTTCCTCATAAAGTCCAGCCTCCAGAATGATCCGTTCTGCATATAGACAGAAAAGATATGGAGATAAGATGCAGCCTTGATACACATCTTTCCTGATTTTGAACCATACAGTATTTCCTTGCTCTGTTCTAATGACTACTTCACTAGTGATGTTTCTATTATAGCAGCACTAGATAAGTAAAACACTGAAAGTGGTGGTTAGTGTTATTTATTAACCTGATTAGTATTATGTAATTATTCTCCATTTTACGATCTGATTAAAGGCCGTTTCCCTCAGGTTATGGCCTGAATCAAATAATGCCACATATGTAGACACTTTGGCAAAGCTCTCTTTCTCTCTCTCCTTCTCTCTTCTACAGCTAACCCGTTATCCTCTAATCTCTGATTCTTGAAATGTGAGCCACAGCCTGACATCTTACCTACAGATTTTTGTTTTGTCAGTTCCTGCCACCAAATAGGTCAGGAGAAGCCTCCATTGGTTTGGAACTTAGCCTCTATCAAGTGTGTGAGCTATTTCCTTGAAATATCTCTCTAGACACAGGTAGCCCCAGCTTACAGACCTCAGACATGCCCTCTGAACCAGCCTTGCCATGTCTAATAAGATGAAACAGAAACAGACTCAAAGTTTTATAATTTGGTAGATTCAGCAGTGTCAAGATCAGGAAAAATGACAAGTTGAAGTCCTGAAATGGGAGACTCTGAAGAGGCATTGTGAGCCCTTTCAGGACTCTGATAATGACATTAGCTTATTGGCAGGAATGCACATACTCAATGTGGTAGAGTAGGCTGCCATGTTTGATTGGGGCACTACCATCTTTGAATAGGGCAGTGCCATTTAGATCATGCTCAAAATTCAAAGGCAAATGACTTGGTTGCTATGCAACACACATACTGATTTTTTTTTTCTGTAAGGGAGAGATTAATTTTCTACTGAGGCTTTGATTTTTGATTGTTCCACTCTCAGCTATATCTCTGGTTCACCATATATTTAAAGAACTAAAAAAAAATAATAATTCATATCTGGTATCTGTTGTGGAAACATGACCTCAGCCATGACTGAACCAGGTAGTACCAGCTAGAAGCTATGACAAATTTGTGAAGACACAGTTAGGAAAAGATCTCACTTGTAACCCCAAGATTGCACATGTATGTATGTTGTTATTGCATGCCATTGAGTTGGAACCAAGTCATAGCTGACCCTACAGCTGGTCTTCAGAGGCTGTAAATCACACGAAAGAAGATCGGTTATTTTGTCCCATGGAGTAAACTGGTGGGTTAGAACTGTATGCTTTTGGGTTGGCAGCACAATTCCTTACCACTAAGCCACTATAGCTACACACACACACACACACACACACACACACACACACACACACACATCATTCTATTTCCTCCTCTAGAGGGCCCAGCCTAAGACTCATAGAGATTTCTAAGGATACTGAGCAAACAGATGTTAAAATAAAATAAGTACAAAATGCCAATACAGAGAGAGAAAGCCTTCTCACCTTCCCCTAGAGCCAGAATTCTGAATTTGGACTTCTACCCTCCTAAATCACGAGGAAATAAGTTTCTGCTTGTTAAAGTCACATATTTGCATTTCTGTTACAATATCACAGATAACTAAGACCGCCCCTCCTCCCTGCAGCCACCAGAAGAGACTAAGAAAACAAATGATGAAACGTGACTGGAGCGACACAGTGCCTCTTCGGCTCCACCTTCCTGGGGTGTGGTCCTAAAGAAGTCTCTGTAAAGGTCTCCATACACTACGTGTCCTAGTTCTTGTTTCTGGTTCTAGTGAATGTCACTGAGGATTTGCAACAAAAAGGATCAAGATTAGACCTTCTAAAGCAGTGGAAGCAGGAATATGGAACCCTGAGAGGCTACAGAGTCTCCTTCAGGAGGGGAAGGAGGAGATTTTAAAGACTAGAGCACCCAGCCACCCCTCCCAGCCAGGGTTGCTTTCTACTCCTTACACATTACTCCTCATGTCCATGGGTCTTCAAACTAGAAGAATAGTTTTGCAGTATGGAGATTAAAAGGAGCCCTGGTGGCACAGAAGTGAAAAGACTGAGTTGTCAACCAAAAGGTCAGTGGTTTGGATCCACCAGCTACTCTGTGGTAGAAATATTTGTCTGTCTGCTTCTGTTAAAATTTCAAACTCCTATCGTTGAGTTGGTTTGCAGCTCATATCCTAAACCCCCATTGGGTTTCCAAGGCTGTAGATAACAGAAGACCCATCTTTCTCCCCCAGGAGAATGTTGGATTTGAGTGACCAGACACACACAGTCTTTGGGTTATTAGCACCACTTTCTGCTACACCACCAGAAAGCCCTCCTGTAGAGATTTACAGCCTCTGAAAACCTGTGGGTAGCCCTCCTCTGCCCTATGGGGTTGCTACGAGTCAGAATCCACTTTAGCCTTTGCACTCAGGAGGGCTCTGCCTGAGCTCTTGAACTTGATCTATTTCTACCATGAAGTAGAATAAATGATCCAACAAAGACTTCTTTCTCTCTCTTCTCTGAAGGGTGAGTGGAGTTCTCTGTCAAAGGTTAGAACACAGCTCAGTCCTCATTGTAATATTATGCATTCTTAAGTGCCATTGTTGTAAGGTGGTGTTTTCCTAGGCGTCCCAGATGTGATTCTACCTTTGTTAACTTTGTATAAACAATTGTATAACGCCCCCGCCCCCCCCAAAAAAAAATCAACTCTGTGGCAATGAACTTGACTTGATTCCTAGAGGATGAGGAAGTCTCTTGATCAAGACAGGAGGAGAGTCTAGGAGAAGCAGTCAGAAGATCCCTGTCACATGAACCGTGCAGTATAGTCTTTCTAAGCCTGTTTCCCCAGATATAAAATGGGACCAGTAACTCACACCTAATTCTGCCAATCAGAAGGAACCATCGCAAGGACTAAATTATTAAACAATCACTTTTAAACAGCAAAGTACCAGAGAGATATCATTATTATTATTATTATTATTAATTGTAATGAAAATGTACAGAGACATTGGATTTCCATTTATTCATTGTTGCACTTTTCTCCCCTCCCAGCCCTCCCCGCCAGTACACTCCCCTCTTGGAAAAGTAAAAGAAAAATTCTTTCATTGTTTTACAAACCCCCCCCCAAGTACACTCCACTATGGAGCCTTCATTCTGGACTCCTGTCATGACAATAATACCTAATCACATATCCCTTTTAAACAGTTTCTCTCTCGTCTGTTTCAATGCAGTATACATTATTTATCCCATCTTTCTCAGTCTCCCCGCAACCCCAGTGTCAGTCCCATTTTACAACAGTGGCACTATGCAGTATTTGTCCTTTTGTGACTGAGATACTTCACTCAGCATGTCCTCCAGGGTCACTCATTTTAAATAATACTGCATGAGTTCCTTGTTTTTCAATAAAGCGTAGTATTCCATTGTGTGAATATACCACAGCTTCTCTATCCATTTGTTTGTTGATGGGCACTTAGGTTGTTTCCAACTCCTTGCTATTGTGAACAAAGCCGCGATAAATATGCGTGTGCATATATCTGCTTGGATGTCTGTTATGGTCTCTTTGGGGTATATTCCCAGTAGTGGAATTGCTGTGTCAAATGGTATCTTTATTTGCAACTTTTTGAGAAAGTGCCACACCACCTTCCACAGTGGTTGCACCATTTTACACTCCCGCCAACAGTGAATAAGAGTTCCAGTTTCTCCACAACCTCGTCAGCATTTGTTGCTTGCTATTCTGTTAAATTTTGCTATTCTGACTGGGGTGAGATGATATCTCAGAGTTGTTTTGCGGAGAAATCTTAAAGATGTGTGAGCAGGGGCTGCCTGAGTGGGAGGGATTATAAACACTTCCTGTCTGGGGTGGGGGAGGGGAGGGGATCGTCACTTAAAATGTAATGAGCACTTAGAGTATTGATGACACTCTAATTAGGGTTCAAAATCAAATTTAAAATCATCACTCCATTCCTTCTTCCCACACTTCTTCAATTCTATTGAGTGTGGTCATTAACCAAAAGCTGTTTAAAAATGGCACTAATTTGCTTTGCACTGGAACAAATAGAAGATGCACATATTTTTGTTATGAAAACAAATCACAAACCAAACTTGAGTTATCAAAGGAGAGAGGAAAGTAATTGGTTTTTTTTAAAAAAAAAAACAAAAACAAACCCCAACCCACTCAACCAGTTAATGAGTTCAAAGTGAACTTAAAACCAAACCAGTACAGCTTATAAAATGATCCAACTAAAATAACATATGCTTCCAAGTAAATCAAAGTTATTCTCTGTGTCATCTAAAGTCCAGGGTCAAAAAAGCAGCTTCCGGCTCCCACTCCTGTCTCCAGCTTCCCCATACCACATTCTGTGCTTCTCCAAACAGGATGCCTGGACTGCCTGCGATTTGCTAGGCAATGGGAACACAGGGATGAAGAAGGGGCAGCCCCTTCCCTTCAGGAGCTTAAACCAGCACACAGGTTTCTCCAAGAAACAACACTCCCAGCTCAAATGCACTTCCTCTTCAATCCTTCTCAAACAGGGCATCTGCCTGAGATTGGAGGGAAATATAGGCCTCTTGGCATTCCCACGAAAACCTTTTTCTTACCCGAATCACAGCATGAAACCAACAATATAACAAAGCACTGGACACTAACCCGCCAAACTCCAGTTCAAAGAAACTTTGCGGTGACAGCGACTGGGTGGTCCCTAGAGGCCAAGTCCTCTGAGCCTACAGAGAAAGGATTCTTCTATTTCATTCTGAATCTCCCCCTTGCAAAGTCAGACCTGCTTCCTAATGATGCTAGTAAAGGTTATCCCATCTGGTCCTCACCACAGGAAGGCCGGAAGTGGGAGAAATGAAATTGTTGCTTGTTGAGAGTAGATGACCACCCACACGCAGCCAGGGGCTGAGCTGGAAGCCCGGCCTCCTGTGGAGGGCCTAGCAAGGGGCTTGCAGAGGAGAAATTACTGGCTTACTGCTGCTGCTGCTGCTGCAGAGGCAGCTGTCACAATCTGCTTGTCTTCCATGGTGAATCAGCCACAACTGTGGTTACTGGTGGCGGTGGATGCTTTTGAGCTGGTTCTGACTCACTGTTGTTGTTGTTAGAGACTTGCAGTGACCCTGAGAACAGCACATCATCTGAACCGTGCCCTGTCCTATGCCATCCTTAGCACACAGCGTTTCTGATGTACGTCAGCCCATTGTTGCAGTCACTGTGTCAATCTACCTCACTGAGGGTCTTCCCCTCTTTCACTGAACCTCCACCTTTCCAAGTATGATGTCCTTTCCCAAGCACCAGCCTATCCTAACAATACGGCCAAAATAGATAAGAGGAAGCTTCACCATCCTTGTCTCCAAGGACATTCGTTTTCTCCAAGATGAAGCTATTTGTTCTCTCGGCAGTCCATGGAATAGTCAGTACTCTTCTCCAGACACAACTCAAAGGCGTTGAATCTTCTTCAGTCATCCTTAGCCCTTGTCTGGCTTTCAGATGCACGATAAGTAACTGAAAAGACCATGGTTTGAATCAGATTCATTTTGGTCATTAAACTGGTATCATACTCTTTAGCACCTTAAAGAGGTCCCTGCCAGTACATTTACCCAATATAATGCATCTTTTGAATTCTTAACTGTTGGTGCCAAGGATGTTGATTGTGGATCCAAGCTAGAGGAACTCTATTTGCCTTCCAGTTTCACTCTTTTCTCCCTTTTTGTCTTCTTGATTTTGAGATGTAATCTGTTCAATAGAAAAAAGAGTTGAGAGGATGAGAGAGGAAGAAAGAAGCTGTTCCCAAGAAGCTAAAAGGCCTTCATTGCCTGGTCTGAGAGGCACGCCAAGTGACCACGCCTGCAGTGCGGAGAAGGCCAAAATGGCTTGAGGGCAGTCAAGGGCGTGTTCTTTTTTTAGGGGTTTTAGGGAGGACTAGTTTGGAAGCTGGAGTGGCATCCACTTCCTAAACGACATGCCTCCAGAAACTCTATGAACTTTGATAAATGCTGATAATTATTGAAAGGCTTCAGACCTTTTGTTCTATACTTATTGAAAGGCTTCAGACCTTTTGTTCATAGGGTCACTATGAGTTGTGCTCAACTGGAAGGCAATCAACAACACTTGGAATTTAGGGTGTGGGGTCCTGTTAATTAACATGGGTGTGGGCTTTGGTGATCAGGCAGAACCATATCTGATCAGGATGCTGCCTCTAGACTGGTCTCTGCTCTGATTGCTTTAGACATCATCAGGCCTCCCGAGGAGTGATTAAGCCTAGCGGCAACTGCAACATCCCTCCTCCACAGTTCATATTGAAGGCTGTAGTCTTTGATCTTCTACAGCAAACATTTCAATTTCTCTTCTCTTTCAGGTGAGTCTTCCTCCAATTCTGATGCCACTCCACACTCAATAGACTGAAACACAGTCACGCTGTCCAGTCCTGTGTTATCCTCACAAGTATTGCTCTCCTTGAGTCCCTTGTTAAAGCTGTTGGGTCAATCTATTTCTCAGAGGATCTTACTCTTTTTCCATGACCCTCTCTCTACTCTACCAAGCAGGAAGTCCTTCTCCCTGGGACTGAAAATAAGTCCAAAATAGGTGAGATGACATCTCATCATCCTTGCTCCTACGGACCATTCTGGCTGTATTTCTTCTAAAAATTCTGCTCATTCTTCCGGCAGTCAATATTCTCTGTTAATACCGTCATTCAAAGGCATCAATTCTCCTTTGTTCTTTCTTATTCTTTATCCAGTTTTGACATTTGCATGTGCATGAGGCAGTTGAAAATACCATGATATAAGTCAGCTGGATCAGAGGCAAGAAAAATATTTCTGAAGATCATTCAAAAATGACTGGAAGAGGACATTGACTAGAAACTGCCAGAAGTTCAAGCCAGGTTTAGAAGAAACCATGGCCCCAGGAATAATATTGCTGATGTTAGATATTTCCTGAAAGTAAAGGATACCAGAAGAATGTCTATGAGGGTTGTGTGTTGTTTTTTTTTTTTCTTTCGTTTTCTCTCTCTCTTTTTAATGTGTGTGGTCAAATCAGATCTGACTGACACGGGAGGAGATTGCCCCTCCTTCTCCAGTGGAGCATCTGGTGGATTTGAACACATACCTTCAGGATTGCAGCACAGCTTCTTGCCACTAGGCCACCAGGGTTCCCTAAGAATGTCTATGTTTTGTTGACAATGCACAAGCATTTGACTGTGTGGATCATAACAAACTTGGATTAGCATTGAGAAGAATGGGAATCCTAGAACACTTAATTGTACTCATATGAAATCTAGACCTAGAAGTTGTTGTCTGAACAGAATAAGGAAACATTGCATGACTTAAAATTAAAAAGAATGTGCCTCAGGGCTACATCCTTTCTCCAGACCTGTATTCTGAGCAAAAAACTTGTGAAGCTGGACTTGTTGAAGAAGAATGTAGCATCAAGATTAAAGGAAGATTCATCAACATTCTGCTCTATGCAGATAACATAACCTTGTTGACAAGTGAGTAAGACCCTAAGATAAAGACAACAGCCTTCAATAGGTATTACAGCTTAGCATCAAGAAAACAAAAGTCTTTACCACCAGGCCAATAGACAATATGACAATAGATGGAGAAATGACTGAAATGGTCAGTGATACCATTTTACTTGGATCCACAATCAACACCATTAATACCAACAGGAGTATTTCATTAGGCAAGTCTGCTGTCAGGGCTCACTCCAAAATCATGGAGAACAATGATGCCAGTTTGAAGAGTAAGGTGTGCTTGCTCTTTTCAGTCACTTGCCATGCATCAGAGAAGTGGAAAATGAATAAGGATGACAGAAGACGATTGGTAGCTTTTGATAGGGTGGTATTAATAAGTTCGGAATTCTCTATATAGATATGTATCAATCGTAAAACTATAGTTAGTTTTCTCCAGCCTGCGGGACTGGTTGCTTCACCTTGGAGTTCATAGTGTCCTTTCTTTGATCTGTCTGTTTATCAGAAGTGGAGATGCATCTCCTAGATTAGCTGTTATCTCTTTGAAGCTGTTTTCCCCAATCATGTGTAAATTGTAACTTAATCTGCCTGTGTGCTTGGAAAGGGGGTATCTGGGTGTGAGTGATTTTCTTTCAGATGTAGAAATTCTTTGATCTTTACTAAAAAAAGTTTCTTGTTAAGTGGGTTGGTGTTTCCCCCTAGTATAAAACCCTGTGATCACTCCCAAACGAGGAGGCAGTCCTGGAGGTGACTCTCACATCTGTTTAATAAAGTGCTTATGGATATTGCAATCCGTTTGTCTTATTGGCGACTGACTACAGGAAGAACCCCTTGAGTTCAGTAACACTTTGAGCCCTGATGTTGGAGAAGAGCACTGAATATCCCATGGACTACCAAAAGAATAAAGAGATATTTCTTTAAAAAAGGTGCAGCAAGGGTACTCCTTGGAGGCAAGGGTGGTGAGGCTTTGTCTTACATACTTTGGATATGTTCCTAGGAGAGGTTATTCCTTGCAAAGGGACATCATGCTTGGAAAAGCGGAGGGTCAGCAAAAGAGAGGAAGACCTTCCATGAGATGGACTGACACAGTGACTGTAGCAATGGGGTCGAGTGTGTCAGAGATGGTGAGGATGGCACAGGACAGGACAGGACAGGATTCAGATCTGTTGTTCATAGGATTGCTCTGAGTCATACTTGACTCTCTCTATAGCACCTAACAACAACGACAATAGTATGAATCCACTTGAAGTTGTCTTGCTGTAACTGTTTTTTAATTATCTTCATTGTAATGTATCCCTCTTTATCTTCTTAGGACCTTCCCAATTGATATTATCATTGTCTTTCATGGACAAAGTCCTCAGAATATAATTCCCGAAGTACTCATCCTCATGGAGTCTCTGCAGATGAGAAGTTTTGGAAGATCAGGCCTGCCTCTGTATCCACCTGATTACAGCTTTCTCTTGTCTCTGATCATCTTCAATCTAGACCAAATCTATGGATTTCTTTCTTTGTCCCTCTGTCTGCTAGTCATCATCTCAGTCTTAACTCCTGCCCCTTAAGTGGACCTCATCCTTATATTCGGTAGCAATGACATCATCATTGTTATCTCATTGCTGTGAAGTCAGAACCAATTCATAGCTAACCTCCCAGCAGATTTTCCCAAGCTGTAAATTGCACAGGAGGAGACTGCCCATCTTTCTCCTGCAAAGCCACTGGTGGTTTCAAATAAACACAGCTTTTGGGTTGGCAGTGCAACTCCCAAGGGACTATGTCAGCCTGTTACTAAATTTATTTACCAAGCTCAGTGTTCCTGAACTCGAGTTCCTCCCCATCAATACCCTAACCCTGGCTCATCTATGGTTGTTGTTTTTGTTGTTGATTGCCTTTGAGTCAAGCATAAGTCATAGTGACCCTCTGCACAAAAGGCCTGAAGCTCCTCTACAACTATGAACATTTATCAAAGTTCAAAGAGTTTCTAGAGGCAAGTTGTTTAGGAAGTGGATGCCACTCTGTGGTAAACAAACAAAAAGCGTAGGGGATAGATACTACTTAGACAAAAGCTTCTGTCTATACCACTTCCAGCTATCACCCATCAGGAAGGTGAGAAGAAAGACACTAGGAACAATTTCAAAGCCCCACTGGAGTCTCAGCAACTCTAAGAAGCCATCCTCAAAGATATCAGTTAATCTTCAAATTGTTAGTGGGTTTTTCACCATTTTAGCTTTAATCATATACTTTGCTTGTTCTGTTTTATGTATCTTTGCAATCAGATAAAAACCCCCTGGATGGACAGTTGATATGTTACACGTAAGGGTGTTGTAATGTTGGAGAAGAATATTGAATATACCATGCACTGCTAAGAGAACAAACAGGTTCATCATGGAGAAGGTGAAACCAGGCTGCTCCTTGGAGGTATGGATTTTGGAGCTCTGTTTGACATATTTGGGCATATTGCAAGGAGAGACGAGTCCTTGGAGAGGGACATCATACTTGGAAGGGTGAAGGGACAGATCAAGAGAGGAAGTCCCTGGACTCAGTGACTTGGGCAATAGGGTAGGTGTGTCAGAAACAGTGAGGCTGGCTCAAGATACAGCAGGGTTCAGAGCTGTTGTGAATAGGGTCTCTATGAATCACAAGTGACTCGATGGTACAGAACAACAACCTATATTATGTAAGTATGCATGTTCCTGGACATAGCAACATGTTTTTACATGCATATTATGCATTTTTATTTATTCATGTCATTTAAGTATACATACACATGCATGCATATGTCTTTGTGTTTGTATGTATGTAAATGATAAATGTATATATATATCCATTGCTGTGGAGTAAATTTAAATTCAAGTGGTTTTCTATTAGGTTCCTGAGGATGGTCCCATCTTCTGCCTCAAAGTGGCTAGTGAATATGAATCAACTTTTTAAAAATTAATTTTAATAAAAGTTTACAGAGACTTAGGGTTTCCATTCATTCATTGTTGCACTTTTCTCCCTGCCCACCCCCTCCCCCCAATTCACTCTTCTCTTTGAAAAGTAAAAGAAAAATTATTTCATTGTTATACAATCCTTCATCCCAAGTCCACTCCACTGTGCAGCGTTCGTTCTGGACTCCTGTCATGTCAATAACACCTAATCACATATCCCTTTTAAACAGTTCTCTCCCTCATCTGTTTCAATGCAGTATACATTATTTATCCTCTCTTCCTCAACCTTCCCTCAACCCTGATGTCAGTCCAGTTTCACAACAGTGGCCCTAAGCAATATTTGTCTTTTTGTGACTGAGATACTTCACTCAGCATAATGTCCTACAGGGTCATCCACTGTGAATAATATTTCGAGTTCCTGGTTTTTCTTTGCTGCATAGTATTCCATTGTGTGAATATACTACAGCTTCTCTATCCATTCGTTTGTTAATGGGTGAATCAACAACTTTTCACTTAGCAGCCCAACATATAACACACTACACAACAAGAGCTCCTTATGGTTTGGGGTTTTTTTTGGGGGGGGGGTGTCAAGAACATCTTTAAAAGGGTTTTTTTAAAGCATTTTGTAGTACATTATACTTGCCTAGTATTGCATGGGCGATTTTAATCTGCAGCTCTCCGTCCTGGTTTTAAATGTTTTTAGTCAAAAAAAGAAAAAAAATTAAAAAAAAATGTTTTTAGTCAAACATTCTTCTAAGTGGTATAGCACTGATCTGTCCATTTGCTGTACAGAGGTAACCTGTGGTTGCTGTGAATGCTAAACACTGTGACACTGATGTGTCAAATGTGATAATGGTCACCCATGGTGGACAGTGTTTGGTGGGGCTCCCCGATGAAAACAAGCTTGGAAGCAGGAGTGGCATCCACTTCCGAAATAGTTTGCCTCTGGAACCTCTATGAACTTGGAGAAATGATGAAAGTTATACAGGTGTTCAGGTCTTTCATTCATAGGGTCGCTATGAGTCACCTACGACTTGATGGCTCTTTACAACAACAGTATTGCACGTGCTTGAAACCCTGACTGTACCTCTAGGTTTCCAACCCTCCTCACACACTGCTGCCACAGCCATCCTGTGAAACGTAGACTATTATTGCTGTTGTGTGCTATCAAGTCAGAACCGATACCTAGCTGACCCTCCAGCCTGTTTTGATTTAAGATTGGAGATTACTTATCCTTCTGTGGAGCAGCATGCCTTTGGGATTGCAGTGCAACTTCTCACCAGTAGGCCTAGGGGTTATGGACAAGTCCTGACCCATCTCCCCAGATATCACTTTCTACTCTTTCTAACTCTGTATCTTTGCTTGTGGAATTGCCTTCAAATTTCTACCCTCTCCTTTCCGTAAGAGCTGAAAGTTTACTCTTTCAAAATCTCCCAGGTACTTCCAAATGCAACCTTTTTCTAGAGCTTTCTAATATCCTCCTGTAATCACTGTTATTCCCATAGAAATATTTTCATGCTTCCTCTTTTAACATGTAGTATATAACATAAAGTCAACACTCAATTATTTTTTTAATGAATAACTGTAACACTGTCTCTTGTGATCATTTCATAAATATGTCTTTTCCCCAGTGCTAGCGATTATAAGCTTTATTTATTCACTCTGTCTACCTTATGTGGACCCAGTGGATGCAAAACAGTAGATATTCAATAAATGTGTGCTGAATTACATATCAGGTACTCAGTAATGCTTATTGAGCAGATGAACTGCACTAAAATATGCCTCCCTAAGCGGTAGTCACACTATCTGAAAGCGAGATGGTGATGCTATCCTATACGATTTGTACAAATAATCAAAACCAACCCTCCTCCCAGTTTTATCTCGTTCATGCAGGTGTTAGTCACAAGATCAACTTTTAGTAACAGCAAGGGTACAGTGGCACAATTAGGTAATTGTAACAAAGATTCAAATCAGCCAGGATTCTCTTCTGCATCTTCTTTGCCTCCATCTAACATGGAAGATTTATTCTTTTCTATTGCTGACACAACCCTGCTGGCTGAAACTGAAGAGGACCTGAAGTGCCTGCTGCAGAGTGTCAAGGACTGCAGCCTACAATATGGATTGAGGCTCAATGTCAAGAAGACAAAGATT
>NW_006399813.1:1715194-1806849 GCF_000299155.1 Elephantulus edwardii
TAATTGGGATGGGAGTATCAGAGATGGTGCGATTGGCACAGGACAGAGCGGAGTTTAGGGCTGTTGTACATAGTGTCGCTATGAGTCGCAAGCGACTCGACAGCACATAACAACAACAACAACAACATTGCTGACTGGCTTCGTCCATTGCCAGTGATACTCCCAGAATCTCCTATCTTCCTATGTCACTGCTGGAAGGAGTCATGCTTTATTCTCTCTTTGGTCTTAAGTTCAAGATTCCCAGGAAAGGACTGGGCTCAATTTAAGCTAAGTGGGATGGGATCTTTGTTAAAATGACAGTCCCCATTTCAACAGTGAAAGGAAAGGACATCAGAAAGAAGAACCTGACAGGGTTGTGAAAAGGAGAGTTGCTATTTTAAACGAGCAAAAGAACAGACATTCTGGGAGCTCTGGTGGCCTAGTGGTAAGGAGCTGCAACTACAATCCCAGAAGCACACAGTTCAAATCCACCAGATGCTCTGCCGGGGAAGGAGGGTCAATCTCCTCCTGTACCAGTCAGATCTGATTTGATGGTACACTCACACAAAAATAATAATAATTTTAAAAAAAGAACAGACATTCAAGATGGAGAAACATGCAATGTACATTCAAGAGAGACAAGGATAGAGCCTAGGAGAAATGGTGAGTAGAAATCAAGGTGGAGCTTTCAAGGAGCTGGAAGAACATACTGAACTTAATACATAAGAAGAGGCAAAGATGAATGCATTTTCCAACAATTCAAACAAAACTGTTCTTTGGCTTACAGATGAGATTATGGGATAGTATTCGCATAAAGTTTGAAGACTATTTCAGGATGATAGAGTGAGTCAGTGATTCGCCCAGTTCCAGTGGGTCTAGTAACTGGTTCCCACAATAAATTGATAATCTGTTCAACATTTTTCTACCTTTTGATCACAATGAATCTATTAGTTCCTTGATCAAGATGATCAGTCATGGCAGATGAGTGCTGATCATTCCTTTTTTCCCCTAAAATTCCATTTATTTTATTGTTGAGGACATACATAGCAAAATATCACCAATAATTTCTGTGTGTACAATTTACACTTGAAGATTGTATCCTTCAAGTTGTACAATCTCTGATATGTTTCTCCTTCATTAACATATAAATCCACTGTCTCACCCAAGGTTCCTGCCCCTTTTTTTTGTGTTGTGAATGTCTCTTTTTATGCTTTACAAAATCTGGGTTTTACTTTTTTTTTTATTTTTAATTTAGGTTGTTTCTTTTTCATTTCAATGAACATCTACAGAGATTTTGGAATTCCATTCATTCATTCATTGTTGCACCCTTCTCCCCTCACAAACCCCTAACCCCTACCCCCCCCCCCCGTTTGCTACTCTCCTTGACCCTCTGTAGCAAGTACATGAGGTCCTCCCCAGTTTCAGCATGCAGGGTTGTGTCATCCGCATAACGCAGATTGTTAATAGATCTTCCACCAATCCTGATGCCGCATTTCTCCTCATAGAGTCCAGCCTCCCAGATGATCTGTTCTGCATACAGGTTGAAAAGTTATGGAGACAGGACACATCCCTGGTGTACGCCCTTCCTAATTTTGAACCATGCAGTGTTTCCTTGCTCTGTTCTGACGACTGCCTCTTGGTTCAAGTATAGGTTTCTCATTAGCACAATCAAGTGTTCTGGGATTCCCATTCTTCTCAGAGTCAGCCACATTTTGTTATGATCCACACAGTCAAACGCCTTTGCATAGTCAATGAAACACAGATAGACATTCTTCTGGTATTCCCTGCTTTCAGCTAAGATCCATCTAACATCAGCTACAATATCCCTAGTACCATGACCCCTTCTAAACCCAGCCTGGACTTCTGGCAGTTCTCTGCTGATGTGCTGTTCCAGTTGTTTTGGATAATCTTCAGTAGAATCTTGCTTGTATGTGAAATCAATGACACTGTTCTATAGTTCCCACACTCAGTTGGGTCACCCTTCTTTGGAATGGGAACAAATATAGATCTCTTCCAGTCAGTTGGCCAAGTGGTTGTTCTCCAGATTTCTTGGCACAATTTGGTGAGCACATCCAAGGCAGCATCTGTTAGCTGAAATATTTCAATTGGGATACCATCTATTCAGAGGAATTTAAAGAAATAACATATGAGCAAGAGCCTTTGGTGATGAAGAAAGAAGTTTAAGCTGCTTTGACTGAAATACTTCAATTGGGATACCATCTAGAAATATAAAAATTTTTACTAATAAATTATAAGCGATATAATACAAATGAAATGTAAAAGGACTATTCATTTCTAAAATAACTAAGACAGGTTCACACTCTACTGCTTTTAGTTCTTACACAAATTATGTGAAATGGTGAATGTGGTCCTTGCGCACTGTTAAGTAGGAACCCAACCCATAACTGGCAGTTAACCACACAAGAGGAGACTGGCTGTTCATCTTTGTCCCAAGGAGGAGCTGCTGGATTCAAACCATATGTCTTGGGTTGGTGCAGACTCTAAGCTAATTCACAAACATTCAGTTTTGTTTCTCTATCTCATGGTTAACTCAAGTCAGTTCTGACTCAATAGTGTCTCCTTATCAGATTTCTGAGGCTTTAAATCTTTAGAAGAGGCATTTGTCCTTCTTTATCCTGCTGAGACAAAGGGGTGATCACTAGCCAGCTGTACTGCTAGCCACAAGGCCACACGTCTCCTGCTACTTGAATCTACTCCTAGTCTCCTCTCCCATCATTACAGCATTGGAAACCTAATGGAGGGCCACTGATTCAGACCCAACAGGACAGCAATGAGTTTGAAGTTTTTAATCTGTGGTTAAATCCACTCCATGTCACTACAAGGAAGAATGTCTGAAGTAAGAGCTCAAAACCTCCTTGTCTTGTTACTTAAAATAGTCATTCTAAGTTACATGAATAAAATGAACATCATGGTGGATGGTCCTTAAACTGTTTTATCTTGATTTGTGCCAAATTGATTAAGTACAACCTGCGAGAATGGTTACCTGGTGGACAGTGTTTGGTGGAGCTCCCAGATTAAAACAAGCTTGGAAGCTGGAGTGGCATCCCCTTCCATAATAACTTGTCTCCGGAAACCCTATGAACCTGAGGAGAGGATAAAAGTTAAATAGGAGGTGTCCAGGACTTTTGCTCATAGGGTCTCTATGAGTCATCTATGACTCTACAGCACTTAACAACAACAACAGCATAGAGAGAGAGAGAGCTCAGTTGGCCTAGCGAACAGAAAGCCATGCTCCCAAGCCAAAGGTGGGTGACTCTACTCTGTGACCCTCACGCCCGCCTTTAATTATTTTTGTTGAAACATTCTTCTGGGTCATGTAACCCTGGTCTCTCCACTTGCTGTACAGAGGTAACTTGTGGTTGCTGTGAAGCCAAACACTGTGACACTGATGTGTCAAATGTGATAATGGTTACCCATGGTGGACAGTGTTTTGTAGAGCTTCCCACCTAAAACAAGCTTGGAAGCAGGAGTGGCATCCACTTCCATAATAGCTTGCCTCTGGAAACCCTATGAATCTGGAGAGAGGATGAAAGTCACGCAAGTGTCCACGACTTTCATTCATAGGGTCGCTATGAGTTGCCTATGACTCAACGGCACTTAATGACACAAACAACAACATTCCTGGTTAAGAGTAGATCCTTCCTCTTAAGTTAGCAAATACAGTAATACAAACTTACAACAATATCATTCAATCATTGAAACTTGAAATACTTTACACATGAAGGCAGGCATTGAAGATACTTCTGCTGGTACAATACTTTTAATTCCTAATTTTGATAAGTCACTTCTAATTAAACCACATGTAAATGCTACATATTTAGTCACATGTTCTAAATATTGTTTTCCTACAGACATCTACACAACTAGAGGAAATTTGTTGTCCTGATGTACATACATGCCCTTTCTATCAATCCTCATCCCATTCCAAACCCCGTATTTCCAGCTTACTAATACATCGTCCATTTTCTTTGGGTACATGGCCAAATGGGACCAGTCGTTTGAGAAGGACATCGTGCTCAGAAGGGTGGAGGGACAGCGATTGATACAGTGACTGGGGCAATGGGGTAGGTGTGCCAGGCATTTTGTGATCATTTTGTGATGCTCTGGGAACTCCTGCCGGTAGGCATTCCATCCCCTCCTCCACCTCCATGGCCGCTGAGCTGCTTCAGGAAGGAGGAGAGGCACGAACCTTGATCATTTTTTCTGGAGAAAGTTTATAAAATAATTAGACTTGCAGTCCACTTCTTTCTCGAATTTCTAAGTCTCTTCTTCTTTGATTGCATTTTCTTGAAGGAGGGTTGGGCCCTCGCAGAGTCAACAGTGGCTATAGAAATTCAAGGAATAAAGTTAAGAAGATAGGAAAGACAAGAAAGAAATAGAGACCCTCAGAGGCTGAGGGGAGCCGAGCCACGAAGACCAGTCAGCCTATGAACGTCTGATGCCAGCAGCAGTGCCCTCCCCCATCACAGGGGGCAACTCTACTTTCCCACATCTAGTGGTTATTTTGGTGAATAGATTTATTTTTACCCTTTCTAAATCCCAAGCCCCAAACCTGCTCTTGGAAGAGGCACTGGGGCCTGGTTTCCAAAAAGTACAGGCTTTGGTGGCTGGTTCAGTCACAGAAATCAGGTTTTGATCTCTCCGGGAGTCACCTTGTCCTACCTCCTGCATCCTTCTGTTCTACAGCCTGCGTAGAAGCTGGCACGGGGATGGACTGCGGGGGAATCTCATCCCGCAGGACCCTCAGGTTGGGAAGGAAATGCACTGGGGGCTGAGAGAGGAAGGACTTGCCACTAACATGTTGTTGCTGGTCGTCTATTCTGGCTCATGATGACCCCATATATGCACAGTTGAAAGAAATTCCACAGGATTTTCAAGGATGTGACCTTTTCAAAGCAGATTGCCACGTCTTACTTCCCAGGTACTTCTGATGGATTTGAACTCTCAACCCTCTCAGTCTAGTGAACCGCCCACAGACTCCTTACAACTCTACAGAAGCTGTAGCTCTGCCTTGCTATGACTTCCAACCAGTCAGAGGTGGGATAGACATTTGTCCTCTTTCAGGAGCAAATCTCCCACAGAGTCGTCTGCCAGAAACCCAGAAAATTTGAGGAGAGGCGTTGCCTTTCAAAAAGTGACCAGCTACCACCTGGCATCATGTCCTGCCCCCAAATGCCAGGCTGTCAAAGCAGACATCTCCCTTCAGTGGGGCACACATTTGGTCTGAATTGTTATCCCCCTGAGGCAAGTTTATTGAAGAGTCAGGCAATACCTCCACACACAGCCACTGCCGGCAAGCTTAAAATATACTCTAATATGTTTAAAGAGCCATTTCAGGGACTTGATTTCTCATGATAAAGATGCAGCTGACACTTATTGGGCGCTAAAATGTCAGGTTGTTGCAATCCAGCAGGGAGCCAGACAAGCCGTTAAATGTGAAGCTCTGTTCAGCCGATTGCTTCCCATTCATTCTCGGGCCTCCCCCAAAAAACTGATGTTGGGTCCTGAAGCTGACACATTAGTCATAACTACCAAAGAGACCTACCTCTAAGGAGATACCCTTCCCGTGCCAGCCATCAGTAAAAATGAGGAGAGTTGCAAGGCCAATTCCAAGTTATTCCACTGTAATTCCCTGGAGAGATGATGTCATTGCTGTTGTTGTTGTTAGGTGTCTTCAAGTCCACTAGGATTTATGGCCACTCTAAGAACCACATTTCTGAACCTTGCCCCATCCCGTATTGTCCTCATAATCTCTGTTAGGTTAAAGCCCATTGTGATAGTCACCTTTCAATATAGCTGGTTGAGGGTCTTCTCTTTCACGAAAATGAAATTCCCAAAGATGGATTCCTCCTAAAAACATGCCTAAACTAAGTGCAATGAAGTTTTACCACCCCTGCCTCTAAGAAACACTCTGGATGCTCTTCCTTCAAGACAGATTGGTTTATTCTTTTGACAGTCCATGGTAGTTCAATACTCTTCATCAACACTGAAACAGGAAAATTAGGAGAGGGGTGAACAGTAAAAAAAAAAAAATCTTATTTTTAGTGTCCTCTAAGTGACAGAAGAAGAATTGATGCCTTTGTGCTATGGTGTTGGAGAAGAGTGCTGAACATCCCACACACTGCCAAAAGAACAAAGAATTATATGTTGGAAAAGGCGCAGCCAGAATGCTCCTTGGAGGCAGAGACTTCAGCTCAGCTATTTTGGGCATGTTACAATTATTCCTTGGAGAGGGACATCATGTTTGGAAAGGAGGAAGGTCTGTAAAAGAGGGAAAGACCCTCAACCAGGTGGGTTGACATGGTGACTGTGGCAATGAGCTTGAGTGTGACAGAGATTATGAGGATGGCATGGGATAGGACAGTGTCCATATTGGTTGTTCATAGAGTCACTATGAGTCATACAAAATTCGACAGCACCTAACATCAATCACAAATGCCTAGGAAGAGGCAGTGGTTGTTCAGAGGTAGAATTCTCACCGCTCTTTGGAGACCCGGGTTCGATTCCCACCACCCATCTCTCAGTGGAGGCTTGCGTA
This sequence comes from Elephantulus edwardii, assembly GCF_000299155.1. Lineage (NCBI taxonomy): Eukaryota > Metazoa > Chordata > Mammalia > Macroscelidea > Macroscelididae > Elephantulus > Elephantulus edwardii. Next base: position 1,721,733 of record NW_006399813.1, read on the forward strand.
TTGCTCTGATGCTGAACAGGTTTCAGCAGAGCTTCCAGACTAAGACTAGGAAGAAAGGCCTGGCAACCTTCTTCTGAAACCTTGCCAGTGAAAACACGTGAATCCCAGTGATCAAGTTCTCATCTTATTGTGGGGATGGTGGCAGCTGGGCAGCATTTCTCTCCCTTTTTCACAGAGGTTACCATAAGTCTTAGCCCAATGAGAGCTAACAAGTGCCTAGGAGAGTGACAGCTTCAAACTCTAGGTGGAAAAAGGAAGCTCTGTTTGGGAAGGGCTCCATGGATGATTTCCATAGATTGATATTGTTGTTGTTATGTGTTATCGAGTTGCCTGTGAATCATAGCGACCGTATGTACAACAGCACTAAACCCTGCTCTATCCAGTGTCAACCTTATTGTCTCTGACACACCTACCCCCATATTACTGCAGTCACTGAATCAATTCCTCTCATAGAGGGCCTTCCCCTCCTACGCTGTCCCTCCACCCTCCCAAACAAGACATCCCTCTCCAAAGACTGATCCCGCCTTGCAACATGCCCAAAGTATGTCAGATGAAGCTTCAGAATCCTTGCCTCCAAGGATCAGCCTGGCTTTACCCTCTCCAGGATGAACTTGTTTGTTCTCCTATCAGTCCATGGTATAGGCCCTTAAGTTCCCCGTCCTTCCTTCAGTTGGGCTGCACTGAGGAAGAGAGGCACAAGTCCAAACAGGGGCTTATTTTGGATTCCTTCCCAAAATAGATGACTGCAGACCAGTCTCCAGCATCACACTGGGAAAGTTTAAATTGTGGGCCTGGCCTCCCCACTCCAAAAAAGTGTTTTTGGTTTTTTATTTGTTTGTTCATTTCTGTTTGTTTAACCCCAGCTCAAAAATAGGATGTGGCAAGAAAAAGCAAGACAGATATATAAAGAGAAAATAGAAAAGAACCAAGTCAGGAATTGGCAAGAGTGCTGACTGGCAGAGGGGACCCACACATGCGGGTCTCATTCCCAACTCTTCTCCTTGTGCACAGTGAAATGGCCAGTAGGCTCTGCATTTTGGAAAAGGGAGACAGACATGGAGTGTGGGATTAGGATGGTAGGATCAAAGAGACCTTTCCCAAACCTCTGTCCACAAGATTCTTCCCTAAGCATGTAAATATGAGTGAGTTCGTGTGCTAAAGTGGGTGTGGGAATATATCAGTCAATGAGGCGGTGTAATGCAAACCAGCTGATGATGGTGCATGCTTGTACTTGAAAGCCACAAAGTTCTATGCAAAATCTATGGGTGGCACTGTTGCACAATGCTGCTGGAGGTGTGGGAGTGGGGGTGGAATTACGTTTATAGGCTGTGTGTGAGTGTGCATGGGTGTCTGAGCGTGTGCACATCACAATGGCACCGTGTGCACATCACAATGGAACCCTGTGCCACAGTACTGAAGAAATACACATGGGCTTAGAGTCAGCCTAATTTGGCCTTGGCTTCTGGTTTTGCATTTACCAGTTGTGCAACCTTCAGTGAGTCACTCTGTCCTTAATTTCCTCACCTATGAAATGGGAATAACAATAAATATCTTGCAAGAATGCCAGGAGGATTAGCCATAATACCATACATACAGGCATACCTCAGAGATGAGGATTTGCTTCTAGACTACCCCAATCAAGTGAGTCACATGGCCTTTGTTGTCGTTTCCTAACGCCTATGTAATGGATGTAGATATAGTCTATTAAGTGTGCAATAGTGTTAAGAAATTCTTTCAAACACTGTGAGAATTAGCAAAATGTAACACAGAAACGCAGAGAGAGCAATTGGAAAAATGAAGCAGGTAGACCTGCCGGATGCAGGGTGTTACAAACCTTCGATTTTATGGGGAAAAAAACCCAAACTCTGTCATGGAAGGGTAATAAAGCGAGGCGCAGTGACAGGAGACATGCCTGACAGACAGTGGCTGACACACAGCGCTTCTCGTGTCTCAGGTAGCACAGAGTAGGACTCCAGAGCAGATGGCTATAGCATACCCTTTGCATGCCTCTCTGGAGGATACAAAGGCAAGAAAGGACAAAAAAACCACCCAAGAATCTGCATGCGGAATCTGAGTGAGGTGTATACGTCTTTGCTATATACACCACTAATACGTGTGCGCACACGCACCCTCAGGCACATCCAAAGCAATTCCTTCTCCTGAGTCCAGAAGAGAAGCAGGGTGGAAGTAAAGGTCTCCGCATAAACCTTGGGGTTTTTAGGTTTCTAGGGAGTTCTAATGGCCTAATGGTAAGAAGCTGCGCTGCAATCCCAAAGACACTCGGTTCGAGGCCCCCAGCTGCTCCGCGGGAGAAGGATGTGCAATCTCCTCCTGTGCTATTAACTGCCTCTGAAAACCCTCCAGAGGGTCAGTCCCTACTCTACGGTCCACAAACAAAAACAACAATAAGTCCCAGGTTTAAGCCAGTGAGAGGCGGGTAGGAGCTGCAGGAAGCCTAACGCTGGCAGAAGCTTCCTTTTTTTCCTCTCCACCCAGCAACGGTTGAATACTGCCACCACAACCACTCCACCCCAAACACCCCCATCCTTTCTGCTCTCCTTTCAACAAGTGAGAGCAAGGGCGGGGAGGGCACCCGAATGTGGAAATAATTCCTCTCCTTTCCTCCTCCATTCCCCCTTAAGACAAACCAGGAAGCCGCAGCAACTCGCATCGGGCCACCTTAACAGTAGAGTAATGGTCTGGCCTGGCTCCAAGCCCCACCCCTGCTCCAGCCCCGCTCCTCCCCTCTTTCCACCCGCACTGCTCTGGGAGAGCTGGGGAGTCTGGCCGGAGTTGGCTGGAGCTGTTGCCATGACAAGCATTTTCTTAAGAAAGCTCTGCTGTTGAGGCCATCCAAAGCTGGGGGTTGGAGGGGCACCAACTTCGCGGGGAACCATCCCTCCGTGGAGAGCAAGATCAAAGACACTCGTCTTGCTCTCCTGCGCCCATTTTCTTCCAGCAACCTGAGCCGTCCTTCCCATTAGCAGGACGGAAAAGAGGAGCCCCAGCCCACTCCCCAGCCCTAACAAGAAGGGCAAGAGAGCTGAGCCAGAATCTCCCGCGCGGCGGCCACACTCGGGAGGCTGGTGGGTGGTCACCCCACCCTACGCCCGCCTTGCCCATGGTAACCCGGAGGGAGAGTCCCACTTGGAGAAGCCTGGATCTTTGCTAGAAAGAGGTAGGCTTGCTGCGAATGAATTGACTCTTGATGTGCAAACTTTCTTTTTAATCGCTTGTAAAACTCCCTGAATGCCTTCTTCCGAGCATATTTCATGTGAGTGGGTTTGGAGATGTGGGGGGATTTTTTTTTTATATATGCGCGCGCGCGCGCGCAGAGATTTGTCAAATTGTTCTTTCGTAGACTCGTTTTTGAGAAATCGCATAATCAAACAAGTGATTTCTCTTCGACTTTGCCTAGTTCTTGTCAACCCTGGGCCGTGGGGGTTAGGGATGTGTTGGGACTGTTTTTCACACCTAAATCGAACCCTAGGTAAAGCATTTCTATCCCCACTTCGTTCCTGTCCCCGCCACCCCCCACCCTTGTCTTGGGAACCAGACGCAGAATGGAAAACTGTTGCAAAAATATTTTCCGCGTCTGTTCCCTTTCTCGAAAGCCCCAAAGAGAGATGGGAAACAAAAAAAAGAAAAAGAGCCAAGTAAGAAATATTTAGCAGGAAGGAGGGGCTGCATGGGGACAAGGAATGGGGTTCGCTGAGGGGGTAGGGTGGAGGTAGGCGCTAGGAGATGTTGGGGAGTGGGGAAGGGGGGTGCGCTAATGAAATTTCATTGGCTTTGGAGAGAAACCTCAGCAGTTTCTCTCTCTGCCTCTTGCAAAACATCCTCAGACTTTCACGGCTATAATTAGCCGTGGAAAAAAGCTGGGAGTTCCCTCGTACCGCTGTTGTTTGAGTATGTGCCAGCCTCGAGAACCAACTGTATGAGTGTCTCCAAAGGGCACCACCCCACACACCACGGGTCCCCAAGGGGAGGAAGAGGCTGAAGTTGAAAAGTTTGCAGATGTCAAGGCCGATGACAGTGTGGCTGACGAAGTGCTGAGCGGTTGGCGGGAGGGGTGGTTCCCCGAAGCGTCTCAGGCCGCTGCGTTATCTTGCTGAAGAGCAAAGAATTAAGGCTGGCATTGTCCCCCTGCTCTGTCTCTTTCACACACACTCACTCACTCGCATACTTGGCTCACCCCTGACGGAGGAGGCCGGCTGGCAGCCTCTCTGCAGGGAGTCCAGCTTAGGCGCGCAGTCGCGCCGGGCTCCCCCCCAGCCGGGTGCGGAGGGCGCGAAAGTGACCGCGCCGCCGCATCCTGGGAGACGAGTGGGCCCTCCGCTGGCCAGAGAGGCCTCCCTCCTGGGCATTTCTGCAATAACTTGGAGCCTGCCGGCCTCGTGGGGAGAATGTCTGATGAAGAAATAGGGGGGAACTCCACCGACACTGTTGGGGGGAATGGGGGGAGAAAGAAAATAAAACCCCATTCAACTATGCCTTCTGCTCTTCTGGGTAGGGTGTCTGGCCGGCGATTTTCAGATTCTCCCCTTTCTCCTTGAGCCCCTCCCTACAGCTGCCCCTTCTCCTTTTCAAGCGTTTGGAGGCGCCCCGGCAAGCTTTCCACCTCTGGGTGAGAAACTGTGGGGCGGACCCTGGAAAGTGGCCTGGGGCTAGCTAGGGAGGGGCTGGGTGGATGGCTTTAGCGGGAGGAGGGCGGGATGGGGCACTGGTTAGGGAGCAGTGATCCTCCTTGGCTGCAGGTGGTGGCGCTGGGAGGTGGCTCTGAAAGGGGTAGTAGGCAGAGTGACAGCTAGGGAAAGGGTAGCTGGAAGGTGCGTCCTGACCCTGAAGTGGGTACGTCTGTGGACAGCGGGCTGGGGGAGAGGAAGCACCTGCCTCCCGCCCCAACTAGATAAACTGGGAGGAAGGAAGCAAAAGACTTGGAGGAGAGTTTCCATGAGGCACAGGAAGCAACAAGAACCGATTTTCATTTTGAGGTGTTGGCGAGTTGGTCTGACTGCACCCCAAGACTAGAGGGCTCCTCTCTGCTTGCGTTTTGAATCAGCAGGTATCGAGGCCTCCCCTCAGTAAGAAGGTGTCCCAAGGCAGCAGCAGTGCCCTTCGCCTTTAGGAAGGGGGCCCAAGGCACCCATTTCTTTGCTGTTCCTTTGGGAACCCCACTCTGCCTACCACCATGTTGGTGAGGTGGAACCCCGAAATCACAGTTGCTTCCCCCCCAGGGGGCCTTTCTCATGCTGGGGACTCTGGATCCACCATGCAGGCGGCAGGTCAGGCTTTTCTATTCTCAGGTTTGGCAATGTTTTTTTGTAAATTTAGGGAAGGCTTCTGGCTGCGCCCAGCCGTGAGCAGCAGGTCCTAATTTGGCGTGCACCAGCGCCAGCTCTGAGGACTCGTGTCGTGGGTGGGGGGCGGCAGTGGAAGCTGTTTTCCCGCAGCCCCAGCCGGCCTGGCGGGTGACGGCGGGCAGAGATGATACTGCAGCAAACGGGCGGCCCCCTCCCCTCCGGGCTGCCTCGCCTCCCCGCCCCGCCCCGGCACCAGCCTCGCCCGCATCCCGGCTCCACCCTCCCTGCTCTGTCTTCATCTCAGTACTCCTTAGAGAAGACGCCAGTGCTGCAGGAGCAGAGGTTTCCTGCCTCCCAGACCCTGCTGAGCCTCCGCCACTTCCCCTGCCACCTCCACAGCCTGGAATCAAGGTCAAATCTGCTGGCTGGAGCATCGCTCTCTGGGATCTGCTTGGGAACTCCCAGTGCCTAGCACGGAGCCTGAGGGATCTATAGGTTCTTGGTCAATGTTTGTTGAAAGAATGAAGTGGAATCCTCTGACCTAGAACCTGGCTCCTACCAGTTGCTAATTTACCTTTCATTTCCCTTCTACACAACCCAGGGAGCTGTTCCTCACAGGGGTGGAGGGAGATCAGATTTGTTAAGAGTCCTAAGGTCTTTACTGTCAGAAGAAAGTAAAAATAAGAGGGTCCAGGCTGGAAGCAAAAGGAGAAATGTGAGGATCTGTCTTAGATGTGCGTGTCTGTGCTGTGGGGATAGCAGTGAATCCGAGCTTTTGGGGAGCTTCTCCCCAGTTTTCATTCACTGGAGGTCCTGGTGTGGGGCAGGCTAGAGGGAAGGAGCAGCCAGGTTTGACTCAGCTACCACCTGCCAGTCATTTGAGCACAACCACAGGAAACTACCCTCTTATTCAAGAACGCAGCAGTTTTCAATATCCTCCGGCCCAGCCTCTCCTTTTCTCTCCTTCTAGGCTCCTTGCCTAGCACAGGTAAGTCCTGAGCTACTGACTGAAAGGTTGGTGGTTTGAATCCACCCCAAAGCCCCTAGAGATCTGCATCTGAAAGATCACAGCCATGAGATCACAGCCAACAGAGCACAGTTCTACTCAAAATGCCCAGGTCTCCACGGGGCAAATCTGACTCCTGGTTTTAGGTATTGATTTGACCTCGAACCCAGCACCCAAAGACATAAAGTCTGCTGTGCCTACCCCAAGGTAGGCCATTCCATTTGCACCAAGCTGTGGTATAGGCGAGAAGATGCTCATTCTTGGTTGCAAAGACCCTGAGAAGAATGTCTGGCCTACATGAGTCTTGTTAGGTGACTTCGACCCCCTAACAGCAAGCCCATGAACAGCAGAGCTGAACCTTGACCTCTCCTGTGGCATCCTCCCCATCTCTAATACCTCCACTGTGACAGTCACTGGGATGAGAGTTGCTGTTGTTAGTGAACTCTGACCCATAGTGACCCTACAAGCAGCAGCTCCGACCCTTGCCCTTTCCTGTCCTCTTCCATTCCAGATACACTTGAGATGAGGGTAGATAGCAGTTATCTGGTTTGACTTTAAAGGAGCCTGCCCCACCCTGGACCAACTGTCCTTCTCTGACCTTCAGGATTCTTCCCCCAGCCTGCCCCTCAGACAGGACTTTTTACCCAACTCACTTCCCCATTGCTCTGACATGCTTTCATTCTTGCTCTTGATCCTCAGGCCACCGTAGAGTGGGAGCCGACAGGGCCGACTGAGATAGGCAGGAACCACTGGGAAGCTAGGCATCTGGGACGTTACCCTTTCCTTGCGCGTTTCCTCCCACTTCTCTGTTGGATGGGCCATAGGAGTAGAGCTGGGGCTGGAGTCCAAAGGGCCTGTTATGGAATGCTTTCTGCTTGGCTCCCTCTCCCCGCGTCTCTCTTTGTCTCCTCCTTCCTCTTTCCCTTGCATGAGCCATTCTTGTTCCACTGACTTATTTCCTCTGCTCCAATTGAAGCAGAAATGACAGGGACTTTCTACATATGCCTCCACCTTAAGCCAGTCAGTCCCCTGTGTTCAGTCCACATGAACTTGAGCCAACGGAGAAATCAGGCAGAATCTAGTTAGAACCAGAGCCTAGAGGACTCTCAGCTAGGAAAGGGGCCGTTGAGAGGCAGTTTATATGTGTATGTGTTGGAGTGTGGGTTAGGGGTGGAAAGGCTAAAGGAGAGACAGGGGCCAAGAACATAGGTATCAAGGGATGGGGTCTTCTTTTCTGCCTCTCTTCATGTTCATTCTGCTCTGACCGAGGTCTTCAGTCCCACTTCTCTCTCTAGTGATTTCCTTGAGTTTCACACACATGTTCCCCGGCTCGGCTTAGGAAAAAAATAAACAAGAATGGAGACAATGAGACCCGTTATTCTTGCCTCCCTGCCAGGCAGGCCATCATGAATGGGGTAGAGCGAGGTTTGTGGTAATCATCTCATTGCCTTTAAGTTGGAACTGACTCATAGTTTCCAAGGCTGTAAATTGCACAGGAGGAGATTGCCTGTCTTTCTCCTTAGGAGCAGCTGGTGGATTCAAACTGGAGGAGAAGGAGGCTCTGCCTCTGAGCGTTCAGCACAACTCCTACAGGCTACACCAGCAGAGCTCTCTGAGTTTGAGGTGCTGGGTGGCTTTTTAGGAATGAGCTGAAGGACTCTCAGATAAGCCTCCCGGACAGTGAGGGTCACCAAGGTGACAAAAGCCAGCCCAGGAGTGCACAGTGAGACAAGCCTTCTGGACAGGAAGTTAGCGACAGCTAACAAAACAACATGGGCATTTACCTAGCAAAGCTGCTTCTAGGAATTTATCCAGAAGATGCACATTCACAAGTAAGAAAAGACATGCACAAGCTTTTTTAAAAGGCGCATTTGAAATAGGAAATCATTGGAAACTACCCAAATGCTTAGCCTTTAAGGAGTGAACTACAACTACATATTCATAATATAAAGGTGCATATTCATATAATGGGACATGTTCATAATATAAAATATTATGTGGTCCCCAGAATGAATAGGAGCCCTGTGAACTGATGTGCAGTGATTTCTAGGTTATGATATTAAGTGAAAATCCAAGAGGTGAAAGTACACACAGTGTGCCATCTTGGGGATGAGAAAGAAAAAATAAAAAACCACACCAACCTTTTGCTTTGCAAATGTACACAGGAAGGATTAACCAGAAATTAATTTCGACAGGAGTGAGTAGGAAGAGAGGGGGGAGATAGGAGTTAGAGTGAGGCTTTTCTGCTTACATATTTTCAGATGGTTTTGATTATTAGACTATGTAAATGTTTCGTGTGATTCAAAAATTAAATTAGATCTAAAAGAAAGAAAAGAGTAAACCCTAAAGTTAAGGCCACAACAGAAGCATTGGATGTAACTGAATATTTGATTATTAGCTGTGTGAAGGAGTTCTAGTGGCCTGCTCATTGCTGTGATGACCTAGTGGGAAAGGGTTGCACTGCCAACCCAAAGGCAGAAAGTTCAAATACACCAGCTTCTCAACAGGAGAAAGATGGATAGTCTCCGTCCATGCAATTTACAGCCTCTGAAAACCTGCTGGAGGGTCAGCCATTGGTCCATTCCAATTCAATGGCAGGAAACAACAGTCTGCTGTTCACCCAAAGGCCAAGGGTCTGTGGCGGTTCCTATCCTGCTATGATTTACAGCCTCTGAAACCCTATAGAAGGTTGCTATGAGCCGGAAGCAACTGGATTGCCATCAGTTTAACAATAAAGGAGTTGGGGGCGGGGGAAGCTAATTGAACTAATTTCTGAAACTCAGTATTCTGCTGCAATATTCTTTAGAGGACATGTGTCCTAAGCATAAAATAATCTTGAATTTGACTTTATAGATTTACTGCTGTCGTGGTGTGATAATTTGTAAATCATTTGTTGTATGTTATGGATACTTGAAGTGTGTAACTATAGTGATGTTATTGGGCATCAGGGCTCCACTGTGCGAGGCTCATGATATCATGAAAACTGTGAGGCTGGGGCTCGGTGCACAGCTGCTATGTCTTTCTTGGTCCCTGAAGTTTTCTATCTTTGACAGGGTGCAATCTTTTCACGTATCTATCACTAGTTTTTGTTGTTGTTGTTGTGTGCCATCAAGTCAGAATCAACTCGTAACAGACTCTCCAGTGGGTTTCCAGAGGCAGCACATTTCAGGAGAGAAGATTGCCCACCCTTCTTCTGCGGAACAGTTAGTGGATTCGAACAGCGTGCCTTTGTGACTGCGGTGCAGCCTGTTACCACTAGGGCACCAGAGCTTCCTGGAGACTTGTTTTAGTGGCATACATTTTTATTTTCCTTCTCTGGCAGGTTTCTGCCTTCTGTCGTTCCAGCTTTCAGTTTCCAGCATGGAATGGGAGAAAGCGAGGAAGAGCACTGTGTGTGGCTCTTTTAGCTCCTGGACCTGCCCACTGAAAGGGTCTAGAGGCCTTGCTACCCTAGTAGCACTGAACACATCCATAGTTGTTGTTGTGTAGTCAAGTTGGTTCCTCCAGCAGGTTTTCAGAGGCAGCAAATCACATGGGAGGAGATTGTTCACCCTCCTGCGGAGCAGCTAGTGGATTTGAACAGCGTACCTTTGGGATTGCAGCGCAACTTCTTACCGCTAGGCCACCAGAGCTCTCTCATTCCCTGAATTTTATTTAGTGCTCCTTAGAGAAATAGTAGACTGCAGTACTGGGACAAGCAAAGCACAGGTGAGCCATGTGTGTCCAGAGCCAGAACATGCTCGTGTCCCAAGACATGGGAGTTGGGTTGGGAGGAGGTGGGACAAGTTAGGGACAAAGTGAGCATGAAAAGACTAATAATGGTAATAGATTGTTACACAGTGAAAGAAAAAGAGTACATACTTTGGGCAGTGGCCAGGAGGAACCGATCCTTGGAGAAGGGCATCATGCTCCAAAGGGTGGAGGGATAGCGCAGGAGAGGAAGACCTGGATGAGATGGATTGATACAGTGATTGGGGCAATGAGTGTAGGTGTGACTGAGTCAATGAGACAGGCTTGGGACAGGGCAGGCTTCAAAGCTGCTTTACATAGGGTCGCTATATAGGCAACTTGACAGCACATAACAATAAGAATGGTTAAAAGGGAGCAGGGAGGCAAAACTCTTCTTCACAGAGAAAAGCCAGCTAATAAAATATAGAAGTAAAGAAGACTTTAAGTCTAGCATGTTTTAGTCTCCAGTGTTGTGATAGGCTAGGATCACCAGTGAGTGAGGAACTGGGGGAAAGGTTGATCACAACGCCACACCTCACAGCTTACTCACAGGCGATGCAGCAGTCATCACCCTAATAAAAATCAAGTGGTCAAACGCTGGCAGTGGTGGGACCACCTGGCATCAGTGCCTCCTGGTGTTGGGCTGTAAGTCCAACCACATTACCCATGGTCCTGTCAAACACATTAATATCAAATCTAATCATGAGGAAACAAAAGGCAAGTCCAGAGTCAGGGAACTTAGACCTGACAAGTGACTGAGACACTTCGAAAGAGACAACATCAGAGGAAACACTAGAATATATAGAAGGGTCTGAGGAAACATTGCAATGAGTTACATTAATAAATTATAATTAATGTTATAAAACAAAATGTCTTCAAATGGTTAAATGAAAATGCAGTGCAATTTGTAAACTTTCATGCAAAAAAAAAAAAAAGAAATGTGCTGCTTGGGGGGTGTAGGTTGAAACCAATCACAGAGATTAAAAGAAACTAAAAAGACATTCATGGGAAACTTATAGTTGAGCCAGGAGGCAGTCTTCAGAACAGAGCAAGGAGACACTGTATGGTTTGATATCAGGAAAGGAATGCGTCAGGGATGCATCCTTTCTCCATCCACACGTTTTCAATCTATATGCAGAACAGAACATATGGAAGGCTGGACTTTATTAGGAGGAATGTGGCATCAGGATTGGAGGAAGGCTTATCAACAACCTGCGCTATACAGGTGACACAACCTTGCTTACTGAAACCAAGGAGGACCTGAAGCATTTGCTGCAAAAGGTCAAGGACTTCCATTTTCAATATAGATTGCAGCTCAATACAAAGAAAACAAAAATTCTCTCCACTGTGCTAATTGTTAGCACCATGACAGATGAAGAAGGGATTGAGATTATTGACAATATGATCTTATTCAGCTCTGCAATCAACACTTTTGACACCAGCAGTCAGGAAATCAAAACACAAGTTGCATTAGGAAAATCTGTTGTCAGGGACTTCTCCAGAATGCTAAAGAGCAATGATGTCAGTCTAGAGACTAAGGTGTGCCTGATCCAGGCCATGGTCTTTGCAATTATTTGTCATGCATCTGAGTTCTGAACAATGACTAAGGATGGCAAAAGAAGAATCAATGCCTTTGAATTGTGGTTCTAAAGAAGAATATTGAACATGCTATGGACCACCAGGAGAACAAAGATGACTGTCCTGGACAGGGTGAAACCAGATTGCTCCATGAAGACAAGGATTTTGAAACTCCATCTCACATCCTTTGGGCATGTGGCCAGGAGGGACCAGTCCTTGCATAGGGACATCATGCTTAGAAGGGTGTTGTCCATAGATGACTTGATGGCACAGAACAACAAGAAGAAGCAGCTGATGTTATAATCAAATGCAACAGATGAATTTTAACTAGATTTCAGATTTGGGGGAAATAAAGGGGAGAAGAAAAAGGGATATCTTGGAATAATGGAGAACTGTTTCATTTTTATTGTCTTAGTGGTAAGGAATTGTACTACCAACACAAAGGTACATAGTCAGAGTCCACTGCTGTTCTGCCGGAAAAGGATGAATAATCTCCTGTCAGATTCCCTGCCTCTGAAAGCTTGCTGGAGGGTCAGCTATCAGTCAGTCCCACTCGGCACTGAACAAAACCCAATTAGATAATTAGACAATTAGATAACATTGTTCTTTTTTTTTTTAGGTGTGGTATTCATAATGTGGCTTTAAAAAAAAATTTATTACTTTTGTGTGTACCATCAAATCGGATCTGACTGGTACAGAAGGAGATTGCCCCTCCGTCTCCAGCACAGCATCTGGTGGATTTGAACTGCTTACCTCTGGGATTGCAGCTTCTTGCCACTAGGTCACCAGAGCTCCCTCATAATGTGGCTTTGTAAAAGAACAATCTTGTTCTTGGGAGATTTATGCTACAGTGTTTATGAGCAAAGTATCTACATGTTCTTTTTTAAGTGGTTCATGGAAAGTGTGTGTGTTGGGGGTGTGTGTGTGTAGAGTTCATTGTTGTACCTCACCACGGAGTAGGAACTGACTCACAGCTGACTCATCAGTGGATTTTCAGCTGCAGTAAGTCACACAAGAGGAGAGTGCCTGTCCTCCCTCAGAGCAGCTGATGGATTTGAACCACTAGCCTTTGGATTGGGAGTGTAACTCCTAACCCATTGTTGTTGATTGCAGTCGAGTCAAACCTGACTCGTAGCGACCCTACGAACAAAAGGCTTCTGGAGCCTTTAACTAGTGACATTTCTCAAAGTTCATAGAGTTACCAGAGGCATGTTGTATAGGAAGTGGATGCCACTCCTAGGCCATCAGAATTCCCTCTTTAAGAGAGAGGACCAAAAGAATTGGTTAATTGTTGCCTATAGAGCATAGAGGAACTTCCTGAAAAAGTAGTTTCCCTTGGGAATGCCCCTTCCTCCCAGGCTCCCCCTTCCAGGCCCGGCAGCAGCAGGTGAGGACCCACCAGGTACTTCCTCACTCTGCCACGGGGAAGCTTAAGGCTGGAGCACCTCTAGAGCTACCTAGTACCTTTCCAAGAGGAGTCCCAGGTTGCATTTACCCAGAGATTGTTGACCGACTCTTCAGGTCCCTTCTGAGAGAACCGTCTATGGCTCTGCGCTGAGCTTAAATGCCCTGTCTTGGATGGAAGGTGTAAGTGGTGTGTTGTCAGTGTCTCAGATCATCATGCCGCTCCCCTTTGCCTGCCCCTCACCTCCTCCGGCCTCTCCAGTCCTGGCTTTGGAGAGAAAACAGTTTCCAGAACTGCTCATCTATCTCTCCCTCTTTTCTCTCTGAAACCCCGGGGCTAGCTCTGGCATGACTGGGTGGGTTTCTTGGAGGACAGAGAGGGCTCTTGATCTTTTTAGTCAGTAACCCTTCTGTCTTGCTTGGCAGTCAGGAGGGAGTAAACAGGAGGAGTTTGCCCTCGTGAGCTGCCAGCCCTGCCAGGAGAGAACAAGACTACAAGTCAGAAAACTGATGATGTGGGGTCTTGCCTGCTGTGTGACCTTGACCGAGACAGAGGAAGTCTCTGAAGCGCCATCTCTTACTGTTTAGTGAAACCAGGTTTCTATAAACAGCCTTATTTGATTTGAGACCTTCCTTTTGTATGGGAAGCGAAGAGGTGAAAGCCTTGTTGTCCAAACCAAATTCATTTTATGATAGAATCTAGTACAGTGTAGCAACCGAGAGCAAATCCCCATCCTTCCAAGCAGGATGACCAGACAACAAAGTGGGGCAAAGAGGATCTGCCCTGTGGGCAGAGACACACGTGAAGTTTAGGAGTCAAACTGGTTCTGAGATTCTCCACCTTTACCTGGCACTACAGTTAAGAAGAATTTACTCAACATCATTTAAGGCCATGATTTTGCTATTTCCTAGCTGGAAGTTGAGAAATCCAGGCTAGAAATACAGGGATCAAGGCTTAAGGGAGGTTACTGTCTCCTGGGAAAGGTGAACTTCTAAAGAATTAGTCTATCAACAGTTACCCAATTTGCAACTACTTTTGAACTATAGAAAGGTAACTTCTCACGGTTCAACCCAGTACCACTATACTCTTTTTCTCTCATGTTGAATTGGAGCCTGCTTGTAGCCGACCCGCCACTGAGTTTTCAAGGCTATAAATCAATCACATAAGAGGAGATTTCCCATCTTTCTGCCTCAGAGCCGCTGGTAGATTTGAACGGTCAGAGAGGCTCAGTCTAGTGTCAAGAGGCTGCACTGCAATCCTGAAGTCGCCCGGTTTGAGGCCATCACTGCTCTGCAGGAAAAAGACGGGCAATCTCCTCTTGTGTGATTAACTGTCTCTGAGAATCCGACCAAGGGTCAACTATGGGTTGGTCACACAACAACAGCTGGCTATCACATCAGAGCTTCCTGATACTGCTCTGCTTGACCTTAAAAATCAGAACTTGCTGCCAGTGGGGTGACCTGGAGAGACTGGGTTTTCAACTGAACTGGTGGGAGGTCAGGAAAATTTCAGATAAAGCCCCTGGCTACCGGGCCACTTTGCCCCTCCTTTCACTCCACACTCTGGCACACTTTATTGTTGTTAGTTGCCATCTGGTCAGCTCCAACTCAAGGTGACCTTATGTGTAACAGAATAAAATGACGCCCAGGCCTGTGCCGCCTTCGTGATCATTTCACCGGCTGGAGGCTCCCCTCGTTCTCACTGTCCCTGGCTGACTCTGGTTGAGACCCCAGAAGCTGTCCATGGAGATAAAGGGAAAGAAAGGCTGTCCATTTCTTCTATGTCCTACTTCATACTTAGAGTGCAAGGCAGGATATAGTAGCCTTATTCTCTCCATTTAGTGTCAAACGAGAACGGATTAGCACAGGGAAACCTCAGTTGGCACAGGGTCACATGCCCCAGGGATGATTAGTGGCTGCTCCATGAAACGATAGGGAGCAGAAGAGGTCCTATGGGAATCGGGAGATCACCATTCGGCACGGTCCACCTAGAAATTATTCTTGGAGGAGGTGATTGCAGGAGTTGACGGAGGAAAGTGGATTGAGTGGAGGAGAGGATGGAGGTGGGCATGTGGGCTCGGGACAAAAGCCTAAGTTACCGGAGTGCCAAGGACACTGAGCAGCTCAGAGAGTCAGATGCCTGGCAGGTGGAGGAGGCTGTCTGCTCCCACCCACTGGAGCGCCTCCAGCCTTTGTCTGAGCCAGTGTCAGTATTGCGGGCAGGATGGCATCTGGCCTCCTCGGCAGCCTGCTGCCTGCCTGCTCTCCTGGCACTCGGGGGCCGTTAGGATGAGTTCTGATGTGTCCTCCCTGCCGTCTGCACGGCAGCTTCTTTGTGGGGAGCACTCGCAGGGCATCTGTTAGGATGCCGGCACAGACACAGCTGGCGCCCCACCTTCCAGGAGCTTTCTGACCTTGGCACGGGGGAGGTCAGTCACGGGCTTTGGCGGGAGAGCAGCTCGCTTTATTGAGGCAGGGCTTTTTGCATTGGATAGAGTTGGGGAAATGGTTTCATTTCCCTCTTTTCCCAGCTGAGAAAGCTGGCACCTCGATGCTTGCTCAAGGACACAGGGTTAGTCTGAGGTAAATCCAGGTTTAGAGCCCATTCTGCCTGCTACACATCTGCGACTGGATCCTTGACCCCGTCACTGTGTGACCCCCTGATACCAGCACCACATCTTGTTGGTACCTAATCCTTCTGTCTGTGTAAGTGAGCAGACCATCCTCCCCACTGCAGTCCCTCAAGCCTCAGCACACAGCACAGTGAGACCCTGTCCTTGAAAGAAAGATGCTAGATGCATAAAGGTGAGTTCCCTGATTGGTGCTGTTGCTGCCATTATAATGGGTGTCGCTTCCCACCCACTGCCATTGAGTTGATGCCAGCCCTGAGTGGCCCAGCAGGACAGAGGAGAGCTACCCTACGGAGTTTCTAAGGCTGTAATCTTTCTAGAAAGCAGCCATCTTTCTCCCTTAGATCACTGAGCGGATTTGAACTGCCAACCTATTGGTTAGCAGCCCAGCACTTTAACCACCATGGCAGCAGGGATTTTTTTTTTAACTGGGAAAAAACCCAACACTGAAAACCAAAACTACTGCCCACCAGTTGATTCTTTTTTTTTTTTTACTTCCTTCACTTAAAAAAAAATTATTGTGATTTTAACGAAAGTTTACAGCAACTTCATTCATTGTTGCCCTCCAGTCCATTCTGACTCAGTTACCCTCTATCAGTTTCAGAGGATGTAAATACCTTTTCAACCTATATGCAAAACAGATTATCCGGGAGGCTGGGCTCTATGAGGAGAAATGTGGGGTCAAGATTGGTGGACGATTTATCAACAATCTGCGTTATGCAGATGACACAACCCTGCTTGCTGAAACTGGGGAGGACCTGAAGCACCTGCTGCAGAGGGTCAAGGACTGCAGCCTCCAATATGGATTGAGGCTCAATGTCAAGAAGACAAAGATTCTCACCACTGGACCAATTGGCAGCATCAGGATGGATGGAGAAGAGATTGAGATTGTTCACAGCTTCAGTTTGCTTGGCTCCACAGTCAACACTCTTGGCACCAGTAGCCAGGAAATTAAAAGGCGCATTGCCATGGGAAAGTCTTTTGTTAGGGACCTCTCCAAAGTACTGAAGAGCAGTGGTTTCTCTCTGGAGAGTAAGGTGCGTCTGATGATACAGGCCATGGTCTTTTCAATCACTTGTTATGCATCAGAGAGTTGGACAATGACCAAGGAGGATAGAAGGAGAATTGATGCCTTTGAGCTGTGGTGCTGGAAAAGAGTATTAAGAATACCATAGACTGCTAGGAAAACAGTTTCGTCCTGGAAAGGGTTAAACCGGGTGGCTCCTTGGAGGCAAGGATTCTGAGGCTCCGTCTAACATACTTTGGACATGTTGTGAGGAGAGACCAGTCCTTAGAGAGGGACACATCATGCTTGGTAGGGTGGAGGGAAGGCGCAGGAGGGGAAGACCCTCTAGGAGGTGGATTGATTCAGTGACTGGGATAATCTGGATGGGAGTGTCAGAGACAGTGCAATTGGCACAGGACAGAGCAGAGTTTAGGGCTGTTGTACATAGGGTCGCTATGAGTCGCAAGTAACAACAACAACAAATCTTAAGGCAAAGGTACTGCCCATCTCATTCCTGCATACAGGGTGTGGATTTGAACTGCCAGCCTTTATGTTGGCGCACTGTGCCCCAGGGCTCCTTAATGGCACCATGCGGACTCCTTAAGTAAGGTTGTTACCCACTAAACCCACTGCTGTGGAATCCGTTCCAATGCATGACAACAACTTCTCCCTTGGGGCTCTAAGGCTGGAAGTCTTAACAGGAATGTTAAGAACAGGGGTTCTTTCTGTAGTCAGTTGTCAAGAAGACAAAAAAAGATTGCAATATCCATAAGCACTTTATAACATCCGTGGAGGACAGCTGGCAGCCTCAAAGACTGCCTCCAGGACTGGGAGAGGTCACCAGGCTTTTATACTTTTGTTAGTAAAATAAAAGAATTTCTATATCTGAAAGAAAACTACACCCAGATACTCTTTCCCAGCAAACAGCCAGATTAAGTTACAATTTACATATGATTGGGAAGAACAGCTTCAAAGAGATAACAGCTAATCTAGGAGGTGCATCTCCTCTTCTGATAGACAGATTAAAGAAAGGACACTAAGAATTCTAAGGAGAAGCAACTAGCCTTTCAGGCTGGAGAAAACTGATACCAGTTTTATAACTATGTAACTCTAATTTCATAACTGATACATACATAGAGAATTCTAAATTTATCAGTACCACACTATCAGGAGCAGATTATCTCATTCTCCTCTGGAAGAGTGACTGGTGGATTCAAAGTCCCAACCTTTCCGGAAACATCCCACATGTAAGGAACTAAGCCAGTGCTACTCCTCTAGTCAAGGTCATTCGTACTAGAGAAGGAGTTCTGGTGGCCTAGCTGCTCCATGGGAGGATAGGCAATCTCCACCCCACCCCACCCCCACCCCCCATGTGGTTTATGGACTCTGAAACCCCACTAGAGGGTCAGCTACAGATCTGTTCAGGCTCAACGGCACACAAGTTACTGGAGAAGTGCAAGTGGTAGCCCTGCTGACACTGGCATTGTCAAGGGGAAACTGCTCTTGTACCTGGGTTTCTTCTCACTGTCCTCTCTGCAGCTCCGCCCTGATACTGGGCCTTGAGTTGGAAGACAAAGAGTTCTTGAGAGAGGAAGTAGAAGTTCTGGAAGGGAGTGGGCAGAACCCCACCCCTACCCCAACCTGGGTCGCCCTGGTTTTTCTCGGGGCGTGTCTCCTGAAAGGTCAGAGGAAGTGTGGAGGGGAAGCAGTGCTCTCTCTGCTTCTTCAGTGGGACCAAGACAGAGTGAGCTCTGATTGAAGGCTAAAAAATCATAGGGTGAGGTTATTGGGGAAATTGTAACAATACAGGCTATTTTGTATTCCCTGGGCAGATTCATCCATTCATTTCCTTCTTAAGTTAGTCACTCAACAAACTTTAAGTAAACTCAGGCTCCATTGTTGTTTTGTGCCGTTGAGTTGCCTGCGACTCATAGCGACCCTATGTACAACAGCCTATCCTGTGCCAGTCTTACTGTCTCTGACACACCTACCCCCATTTCTGCAGTCACTGAATCAATCCATCTCATCGAGAGTCTTCCTCTCTCGCACTATCCCCTCCACCCTCCCAAGTCCCTCTCCAAGGACTGGTCCCTCACAACATGCCCAAAGTATGTCAGAGGAAGCCTCAAAATCCTTTCCTCCAAGGACCAGCCTGGCTTCACCCTCTCCAGGACAAATCTGTTTGTTCTCCTAGCAGTCCATGGTACATTCAGTACTCTTCTCCAGCACCACAGCTCAAAGGCACCAATCCTCCTTCTATCACCCCTAGTCATTGTCCAGTAATTGGAAAGACTATGTATGGCCTGTATCAGGCACACCTTAGGACTGACATCGTTGCTCTTCTGACCACTATATTAAGGCTGAGGCAGTGTTGGCTCGGTGGCAGAGTTCCCACTTCCCATGTAGGAGACTCCAGTTCCCACCTCATGCACCGCCACCGCGCATTTGTCAGTGAAGGCCGGTGTGGTGCTATGATGCAGTTTTCAGGGGAGCCTCTGGACTACGATAGCTAGGAGAAAAGGCCCTGGCTCTCTGCTTCCGAAAATTAGCTGATAACACCTCCACAGGTCACAATGATCTGAACCCATGTGCATGAAAAGACCATGAGTCATGCAACTGGTGGTGGTTGCTGTTAGGTGCCATCCAGACACACGCAGCTCCCAGTGACCCTGTGAACGACAGGTCTGAGCCTTGTCCTGTGCTGCGCCATCCTCAACATCTCTGGTATGCTTGAGCCCGTTGTTACAGTCACTGTGTCACTTGAGGGTCTTCTCTTTCTCTGGGCTCCCACCTTTCAACTTAGTGCGTGCATAACAGAAATACCATGAGTCAATGGCTTTAATAAACAGAAAATTATTTTCTCACTATTTAGGAGGCTCTCATTATCATTAAGTCAGAACCAACTCAAAGTTGACCCTCCAGTGGGTTTCCAGAAGCAGTAACTCCTAAGAGCAGAGATTGTCCATGTTTCTCTCATGGAAAAGCTGGTGGATTTGAACTGTGCGTCTTTAGATTGGTAGGACAGCTCCTTACCACTAAGCCACCAGAGACAATACAGTGAGTTTTTGAGAGGCTATGAATCATGGGAGGAGCCACTGGTGGATTTGAACCACCAGAGAGGTGTGCCCTTTGGGTTAACAGCACAGTTACATATGGATTCTGCCACCAGAGCTCCCTTTTGGGGAGGCTGGAAGACTGAATCCAGGGTGCTGGTTCTAGGGGAAGTTTTTCTTTCTCTATTTCTTGGTCTCTTCAGTTTCTGTTTCCTGGTTTCTTGGAGCGTTCCCTGTGGTTTAGCATCTTTCTTACCACACCTCTGCCTTCTCCTTTTCCATAGCCAGACCTCCAAGATGTGCGGGTTCATTTCCAAACCACAGCAATAATAGAAATATTGCAGTAAAGCAAGTCAGGCCCATTTTTCAGTTGTCCAGTGCATATAGAAGATTTGTTTACACTGCACCGTGGTCTACTGAGGGGGCAGTTGTTGTTGTTAGGTGCCGTCGAGTTGAGTATGACTCAGCAACCCTATGAACAACAGACCCGAACCCTGCCCTGTCCTGCGCCATCCTCACACTTCCTGACACACAAGAGCATATTGCAGCAGTCACTGTGTCAGTCCACCTGATTGAGGGTCTTCCTCTCCTTCGCCGGCCCTCTCCCCTTCCTGGCATCATGTCCCTTTCCAAGGAATAGCCCCTCCTAGCAGCATGCCCAAAGTATGTGAAGTGAAGGCTCATCATTCTTGTTTCCAAAGAGCCCTCTGGCTGCACCCTGTCCAGGACATATTTATTGTCTTGGAGGGTGCAAGAAGGGTAGCATTATGACAAAATCGGAAATCTTACAAAAATTTTCAAAATGAGACAGCGAGAGACACAGTGAGCACATGCGACTGGGGAAAAGATGCTAATAGCCTTGCTCACAGCAGGCTTGCCCAAAACCAAAAACCTGTCCCCGCGGACTCGGTTTGAATCCACCTGAGTGGATTTGTGAAAAAGCAGTTTCAATGAAGTGCAATAAGGCAAACTGTAAGAAAGCGAGGCAGGCCTGTATCTCATAGGAGAACGATTCAAGACTCTCTCATTAGCGTAGCAAAGTGACTCATTCCTAAATGGAATTATGATCACAGGCAGAGATGTTTAGACTTTACAACAACATATTTGGGGGGACACATTTCCGTCCATAAGAAGCAGCTAACAACAGCAACATGTGAGGTGAGAGGAAGTAGTGGTGTTCAGGAGGTGGGTATTGGCTAAGAATAACTGACCTTCACTTAGGGATGAGTGTCCACAGGGATGTGGCAGGATTCCAGAGCATCTGCAATTGTCCCCTGATGAGCAATTTACACACACACACACACACACACACACACACACACACACCCGGCTTCAGGAAGGTGAGATCTAGACTTCATACACGCCTGAAGGGAGAGGCCCCTTAGTAAAGGTCTGCCTTATCCATAGCTTTTCCCTTTCCACTGATTGACTGACTGGTTGGCAAGCACGTGGAGCCATTCTATAGCCTTTTATTGAATGTCGACGAAATGCCAGCAGCTTTCACATTATGTCACAACAACCCCCTTCTGAGACAGGTACAGGATTTGTCTTAGAGATCACATGGTTGCAAGAACAGAAACCCAGTCTACATTTTCTCAGAAGAAAGTAAAAATGGCTTTGTTAGAAGGTTGGTGTGGTGGGTGGTGCAAATGGTAAGCGCATCAGCTGTTAAGGAGAATGGTGGAGGTTTGCCGTCACCCGGAGGAGGCGCCTCAAGAGGAAGGCCTGCCAGTGTGGAAAACCAGTCATTGAGACCCCAGGGAGCCAGTTCTGCTTCAGCACATATGGGGTCACTGCGAGTCGGAATCGGCTCCATGGTAATTCATTTAGTTTTGTTAGAAGGTTACAGGGCGCTAGCACAGAACTTAATCATGGAAGTTCTGCGTGAGCTGCACTTTCCCCCTGGGACCGTGAGTATGATTTTCTCAGTGTGACTCCTCTGCTCCCTTATTCACATGCATGACACCCTACCTAGCTAATGTCCCTGTCAGTCTCTAAACCTGCACAATCTTTCTGCCTACCAGCTCATTTGTGGGGGGAGACTGAAGTTTCAAGGAGAATCCATTGACTCTTGGTAGATTCAAACCTATGTCTATTGGGCTCTGTCATCTTGCTGTACACACAAACTATCTGTAGGACATCGTGTAGACTATTTCCAGGTAGAAGTCCCAGAACAAGAGGGTTCCAGTCAGCCTGAGAAAAAAATTAGCATTTTAAATCTCATGTGCCAGGTATATTATATAGTATCTTTCATCTTTATGGCCTTTTAATAGCCTACAGCATGCTACCGTACTCATTTATGGAAAAGAAACTTAACACTCAGTGAATCAGGTATTTTGTCCAAATTTATCTGGTGGTTTTGAGTTGGAACTAACATTTTGCCTAGGCCTGTCTTCCACCAAGACCTATGTCCTTTATATTTTGCAATACTGCTTATCCCAAGAAGATGGCTTGGCGTTTATGTTGCTAGAATGTACGGTTCTTGAGGGCAAGATCTTAGTTTTCTTTTCCATTGATGTCTGCCAGACCAGAACTACTCACTCACTCACTGCTGTGGAGTCGAACCAGCTCATAGCCAACCTTCCACTGGCTTTTGAAGATCGCAGATTGCAGTGGGAGAGACTGCTCATCGTTCTCCAGGGGAGCCCCTGGTGGATTTGAACCATGTGGCCTTTGGGTGAACAGTATAACTTCCTACAGATTGCACCACTAGAGTGCCCTAGAATCTAGAACATTGTTTAGTTGTTTTCATGTACCATCAAGTTGCTAGCTATTAGAAGCTAGAATTGTTGTTGTTACTTGTTGTCCAGTTGACTGCCACTCATAGTGACCCTATGTACAACAGCTCTGAAATCTGCCCTGTCCTCAGCCAGTCTCACTGTCTGACACACCTACCCCAATTACCCCAGTTACTGTATCAATCCATCTCATCTAGAGTCTTCCTCTTCTCCACGGTGATCCCTCCACCTTTCCAAGCATGAGGTCCCTCTCCAAGGACTGGTCCCTCCTGGCAATATGCCCAAAGTGTGTGAGATGGATCTTGAAAATCTTTGCCTCCAAGGAGCAACCTGGTTTCACCCTCTACAGGGCTGACTTGTTTTGTTCTCTTGACAGTCCATGTTCAGTATTCTTCTCCAGCACCACAACTCAAAGACATTGACTCTGCTTCTGTCATCCTTAGTTACTATCTAGTACTCTGATGCATAGCAAGTAATCATGGAGAGTATGGCCTGGATCAAGCACACCTTAGTCTCTAGAATGACACCTTCGCTCTTTAACACTCTGGAGAGGTCTTTGACAGCAAATAATAAGTTCTCAATTAAAGTTGTTGAATGGATTTTCATTTGGTGCCTTTGCGGTCCTAGACTTTCCAAGGCCAGAAGAGAAGAGTATTGGTTCAGGCCTTGGAGAATGGCCCACTGAAATAACCTGGGATAAGTTTACTCCAGAATGCTGTGTGTGAGCCGGTAATCTCTACTCAATTCCCACAGTCTACTTGGATGGGGGATATTAAAGTCTGTCCTAAATGACAGATTTAAAGGAAAGCATGCCCCCAAACTCCCCTGTGTTTCCTGTCCTAGCCACCCAATATGTAGTCCTATGGGGGATGTAGACAAAGAGATGGTTCCTTGATAATGGAAAATCCACTTGTTGGGACCGAGAAACAGGATGCAAATGTCTCGTGTTGCTAGGGAAAAGAACGCTAATTTCCTCTTAAATTTTCAATCCCAGGATCACAGTTTACCAAACTCTTTCCCATGCCTTTTTCTATCATGGCCCCCACCTCCCAGTCATCAAGTCCGCCTTCCTAGCCCCAGCACCGCGGTGCTGGCTATGGAGCAGTCAGACTCAGGGTTCAGAGTTCTACCTGGCCAGCTGTGTGACTATTGAGCACAAATTGTTTGCCCTCCTTGATACTTCATTTTCTCAGAAAAATTCTCACTGAGCCCAATTTCTGCTCTTCGTTTCTCTATGCCCTCCTCCCACTTCCCTAGACCCTGGCATGTGTCTGCTCACCTGCTCCTGGTAAACCCTCAGTGTGTTAATGTCCCAGTAACCGAACATTCCAGAAGACCCAGCTCCCACAGCTCTCTACCACAGGGGCCCAACAAGGGCTCCGTCGTTTCCACATGGCATGTGCCCCGTGACGGCTCCAGGATCCTGCTTGGTGACTGAGCA
Source organism: Elephantulus edwardii (assembly GCF_000299155.1). NCBI lineage: Eukaryota > Metazoa > Chordata > Mammalia > Macroscelidea > Macroscelididae > Elephantulus > Elephantulus edwardii. The sequence goes on from NW_006399813.1 coordinate 1,745,621, forward strand.
ACAGTCGTCCTGGCAAAAGGAGGCAGAGCAGAGGGTGGAGACGGAGGCAGCTGCGCCATCACCCCTTGTTTGTGCTTGCCCTGCATTCCTGCCCACCCCCACCCCCCCAGCAGATGCCTTGAGAGCCAAGGCGGGGACGTTTCCTGTTGATGGAGGCAGTCTGATGGGATAACGATGGTCCACTTGCTTGTAGGAGCTGTGGCTCAAGGCAACCATTACTCTTGGGTCTCTCAAACCAGCTGTTCCTGGAACTGAGCAGTCTACCTGATAAACAGGGGGAAGCCTCGTAATCTGAGATTCCCATCCCCTCTGCTTCTGCTCATCACAGATTCACACACAGACTTTAGCTGGTGTACAGTAGCCATTCAGCTAGGATAATGCATGCATGGGAACTTGCCTTTCCTGAGCTGGCTGGTGCTTGGCGTTAAGGGGCTGGATTTGGTCTCAGTTCTTGTTCTTGCTCACTGGGGATCACTTAAGTGCCCCAGGCTCTCTTGGGTTGGGGTAATGTCTCTGGTCCTCTCCCCAGTATGGTACAGAGTGATGGGAGATGCTTCCAGAGGAATTGATCTGAGACTTGGAGATCAGGGTGTGAATATGACCGTGTGAACAGGCCTATGGAAACAGGGTTGCTGGGATGCAGTGACTCGTCAGTTTTTGCTGTGATGTTTGCCTGGTCCGCTCACCAGCCTGGGAGCTTCTTGAAAAGAGGAGTGGTGCCTTAGTCATCTCTAGGCCCATGTTTAGCACACGCCTTAATTCATGGAATGGTATTAGTGAGGGCTGGACGGCTGAATACATACGCAAATTCTCCTTTAAACTAGAGTTAAGACCATTGTAAAGCTTCCTTCCTTCTCATGGCCACATCCCTGGCTTAACAATTCAATCTTATGCCTAAATTATGGCAAAGATCTGCCGGGTGGTGAGGAATTGTGCTGCCACCTCCAAGGCACACAGGTCAGATTCACCAGCTGCTCCAACAGAGAAAGACGAGCAGTCTTCTACCATGGGATTGACAGCCTCTGAGCATTCCCTGGAGGGCCAGCTAGGAGTTGGTTCCAACCTGACAATAACAACAAAAATAATCTAGTGACAGGTGAAGTGGTCTAAGAACCAGTAGAAGCTGGAAGACTTGGGACCCATTAAGTTGCTCCAGCACTCTTAGGGAATCACAGAGACCTTTTGGAGAGAGAGAGAGAGGAGAAGGGAGGGGAGAGAAAGAGAGAGACAGACAGACAAAGGGAGGGGAGAGGGAAAGAAAGATTGAACCGAATGTACTTTGGGGGCGTTTAACTCTAAAATTCGCTGTCTCCTCCTACCCAAACAACCCTGCATATTTATTAAAGCTAGTTTCCAATACTTAAAAAAAAAAAAAATTAAGATTTTACATAGAAATCTACATTTCTTTCTTAAAAAAAATTTAAATGCTTGCTCTGGCAGTGTTGAGCCTGCCTTTCCCCCCATGGCAACCATCATCAGAGCCGAGTACTGGGTGACCCACTGAGACAGTGCACTTTTTAGTTTGCTACAGTCTCCACCTCTGCCTGTGGTGTCGCTCACTTTTGGTTAGCCTGCATCACACATTTTTGATCCCTGTACACATTTGAGTTTGTAAACTTCTAAAGGCTACAATGACAACTGGGAACCAGCTTGGCTAACGTGGCAGAAACGGGGGCTGGGGGTTATCTTCCTGGAATGTTGATGACTTCGGAAAAACCATAAGACTTTGCTTTAGGGACTTGACCTCCTGGAATTGTTGAACCTTTGTCTAAAGAAGCTGTCCCCTTTCACATCTCTCCCCCACCTCAGAAACATGCTGAGAACCTGTAAGTTCTCCCAAGACCACCTTTTAAAATTTTATGTAGCCATGACTCTGTGAGTTAGACGTGGGGTAGGGTTCATTTTTAGATCTTTGGCAATAATGATAGTACTTTTCCCAATGATGATAGTACTTTTCCCACTTTTTTGCTTTTCTTGTTGAGTGCTGTCAAATCAGATGTGACTGGCACAGGAGGAGATAGTCCCTCCTTCTCCAGCAGAGCATCTGGTGGATTCGAACCATGTGCCTTCGGAATTGCAGCACAGCTTCTTGCCTCTAGGCCTACTTGCTTTTTTTCTGGCATCTAGCCACTACTTCACAGCACCTTTGGCACAAAGCACATCTGCTCACCTCAGGCTGTGGCCCTTTAGACATCCTTCAAACCCGCAACTGAACCCATCCTTGGGGGTCACCTTTCAGCCAAGTGATAGACAAGCCTATAGAGTCGATAGTGGCACCAGGGAGGAACTTACTCCTCAAAGCCATCAACTACTCTACAAAACCAAGGGGCACATTTACCCAGAGACAAAGCTCAGAAAACAAGAAGGGGCAGGAAAGAAGGATGAGTGGAAGTGGGAACACAGGGAGGAAGTGGATAGAGTTACAGTGTGGGGACTGCAACCAGTGTCATGAAACAAAATGAGTATTGGTGTTCTCTCTTACAGACACTTGCACTCAGGTAAGCCCATGTGAGCGTTCCAGGACCCCAGCTGCAATCACATGGGTAAAGCGCACATTTTTCTGTTAACTGCCTCATTTTCTCCCAGCACCTGTAGAGCCCTGCAGGCTGACCCCACTTCAGAACCCCAATCCCAAAGTCCCTTATCTGATCAGGGGCTCCCCTTTGTCAGTGTAAATCAGGGCTGTTTGTCACTCAGCCTTCCTTTCTAGGGATGTGGTGGCCGTCTTATCTGAGCTCCAGGAGGAGTTTTGTTTGTGGTCTACTGTTCTCCAGCCAGCTGAATGTCCCTTGCTTACGCACTCATAGTATCTTTTTCTATTCTCTGTTTGTAAGCCTTTCTTAATCGTTGTTGCCTATGGTTTGATCAGCCTTTCTGCGGTCGGTTTTTTCCCCAGCAACCTTGTATGAGTCACTCATTTGCTATGCTTCATTTGGCCCCCTTCCCTTTTATTATTTCTCTTTCTTATGAAATTGACTTTGCTAAATCTAGTCCGCATAATATTCTTGTTTCAGCCACTGCTGGAGACATTTACCTTCTTAAGAGACATTTTGGTAGTTTTCTCAATGTTCTCTGATCCACATGGTCAATCCTTAACCTAAAGTGTTTTTAAAAATATTTACTTCCCCCGCCCCCCCGCAGTTATAAAGTAACGTGGAGAGACTAAAGTTAATTCGTGCTAGTCAGAGTGGGGAGTGAGGGAGGAGGGTGATTCATTTCTTAGGGGCCACTGAGCTCTGTTAAAAGTGATAAGAACATTTGGAAATGGGTAACAGTGATGGTTGAAAAACATGATGAGCAGAATTCATGTCATTGAACATGTAAAGCTGTGGGCATATGGAGAATGTTGTTGAAAAGGCAAATGACTCATTACGTATATCTTTACCACGATAAGAAGAGAGAAGAGGCAAAAGGCAACACGGCAATGATTGTAGGACAGTTTGTGTGGAAGGAACGAAAAAGAAGTAGTAATACGTAAAGATGTCAAACGTTTACTAAGCACTTATTATATAGACAGTGCTGGGGGCATAGTGTGTAGCGTGTGGCATTGCTCACCACAAGGTACTTCCTTGTCTCCTGTGGTTTGAAGCCACCCGCAGCTGTATGTAATCTCTTCCCCTGAAGATTTACAGCCTCGAGAGCCCAATGGAGGCTTGCTCTGTGTGGGGACTGACCCAGCGCCTGGGAGTTCGGTCCAGTGGGGCAGGAATGATGTGAAATGACCTTCTTTCCTCCTCCTGGTCATCCAGTAACGGAGATGCCATTATTCTTCTCCTTCCCCACAGAAGAAAGCTAGGCTCAGTCAGAGAAGAGACTTTATCCAACTTTCTACCAATACTACTAATTAGTGGGTCTGAGATTTAAACCACATTTTTTAAACTACCCAGTCTGAGCTCTGCACTGCCTTCCAGATAAGGGCGTTCTAGAAAGTATGGAAAATTTGGGTGAGCATATCAAAGAAAAGAAAACTCTGGTAAGCCCAGAGATAATGGTTAACCTTTTTGGGTGCATTTCCTTTAATGAATTTATTTATGCAAACAAGGATGTGTCTTTTATTTATGTGAGGGCATTGTTGTCTAAAAAAAATTGGTAACAGATTGAATATTGGATTTAGGATTCCATTTTTTCCTTACTACTCAATACTATAACCATGAACCTTTCCTCCCCCCCCCCCCTTTATCATAAGGCATTGTCCCCAAGTCAGCCCCAAACATAGTCTAATGGAATCTGGGTCATTGAGCAATCGAGTGAAAGGTGAGGATGGTTCTAGAAAGGAAATAATGACGCTGATACCTTCCGCGTTGAAAGCTGACAGTCTGGAGCCAGCCTGGGTGGGGTGTGCACGGGTCTGAACCTAGAGGAAGGGCTCACAGAGAGCAGGCTGGGGACTCTTGGGTAGCCTTTTAGAAGTCCCTGCCTCTCCACTTGCACGTCTGGGTGCCGCAGGAAGGCGTGAGAGAATGAGCAGGCCAGCTGGTGTTTGAAGTGTGAGTTAAAACGCAAAATGGCTCTTACAGAGGCCTAACTAAAGGCCAGGCTTTCTGGAAGATGTGGAACACCCTAAATAAAGTCCCCTATAAATCTGGCAGTGGGATTACTCACTAATATCAGAGAGTCTGGTCCCTCCTGCTGGGTTTGGGCTCCAGCTGGAGAGAACCCTATGAAGATCCCTTGCTGTGGTTCCCTCAAACGTACAGAAGAGAACTTTATTTCTCACTGTCTGTATTTTTGAAGAAAAGAAATTTCTTTTTCAAAATCATCTTAGAAGAGGGAGGGGCAGGAGTTAGAGCAGGGAGCTGTCATCAACTGGAGATAGTTTGTAGCGTCTACCGGTAAGAAGTTGCACTGCAATCCCAAAGGCACGTAGTTCAAATCCATCAGCTGCTCCACAGGAGAAGGATGAGCAGTCGCCTCTTGTGTGATTTGTTGCCTCTGAAAACCAGCTCAAGGATCAGCTATGGGTCAGTTCCAACTGGATATGCTCAACAGCAACAACAATAATTATGGAGACAAGAAGTCTGGGCTTGAGGTAGACAGCTGAACACACCTCGAGTGTAAGGATGCTTCGGGATGACGCTGGGGTTACAGTTTTGGGAAGTTGTATGAGCCAGCTGCTATAAATTCACAAGTGACAGAATTTTACAGGCTGGTTGAAGGAATGTGTTGACAGGTGTTCAGCACAAGATCGAGGGCTGGACAGGAAGTCTTGGATTCATCCATGAGCTTGTCACGGGGATGATTTCAAAAAAAAAGGCCTCTTCGAGTAAGAACTAGCAAGTTCTGACTCAGAAATACAAGAAAGACATCAATACCAAGTGAAAGCAAGAGAAAGAAACTGAGGTTTATTAGACATTCATAACAGACTATGAATGGGTCAGGGCAGACACCCTTTTTATCTTGCAAAAGGGTTTATGTATCTTTTGTTTGGGGAGTGGGGTTTAAACAGCTGATTAGTGCATTTCTTCTAAAGGACTTATGGTGACATTTGGCCATCTCTTATCTTGTCCTTGAGTCTGTTTTTTTGCCACATTCCTTGAGAGTCTGTTTTTATTGCCATATAGCCGCTTTCCTTGAGGGTTGGTTTCTATTATATTGCCACAGTCTTTGTCAAAATCAGTTGTTTGCTCTTCTTTGCCAGTGTGTCCTTTGCCATTCCGTGCCAAGCTGACACTGGCTTGCTTGCTGTGGGACCTTGGGGAAGTTTCTACCACTCTGTCTTTAACTAGCCCACCACTTCACAGAGTGACTTTACTCCTCTGCCCTCTCTCCTGGACACTTTGAGAAGATCTATGAGAAAACAGCAAGAGATGCTTTAGATGTCCAATATGAAGAGGATTCTTCATTATATTGGTTATGCTAGAACCTCCTACAGCAACACAGCAAGAGAATGGGATGTTGTGATTGGACTTGCTGTTCAGTTTCTAAAGTTAAGCCTTTTCACACTCTTTAAAGGGTCAGATAATATCATCTGGAGTACTATATAGCATTGTTGTTGTAGTCATCTACGACTCATAACGATCCTATGTACAACAGCCCTAAACCCTGCTCAATCCTGTGTCAATCTTATTGTCTCAGACACACCCACCCCCAGTCACTGAATCAATCCATCTCATCGGGGGTCTTCCTCTCCTGTACTGTCCCTCCACCCTCCCAAGCATGACGTCCCTCTTCAAGGGCTGGTCCCTCCTTGCAATATGTCCAAAGAATGTCAGACGAAGGTTCAGAATCCTTGCCTCCGAAGAGCAACCTGGTGTTGTCACCCTCATTTCTGAAAGAATAATTTGAGATAATGGATGTGGAAGTACTTGACTCACCAAACTCACCACTTTTGAGCTGATTCTTTTTGAATGATTCCGAATCATATCAACCCTATAGGACAGAGTAGAACTTCCCTGTAGAGTTTCTGACGCTCTAAATCTTTCCAGGAGATGGACCCATCTTTCCCCTGCTGAGTGGCTGGTGGCCTTGAACTGCTAAACTTGAGACCAGCAGCCAAGCTTTCTTTTTACTTTTAAAATATTTTCATTTAATAATACCTTGTTTTATACAATCTTTCATTTACATTGTGTTTCATACAATCATTCATACACATTCTATTTTACATTATTTTTTACACTAGTTTATTTACAAAATTAGAATGCCTTGTTTTCCACACCAGATCCTTCCCATTTCCTTCACCCCTAACCCATCAAATTGTATGAGCCCATGATTAATCCTCGCCCCCGCACATCTTCACCATTCTTCTCCCTCCCCCACGCCCATCCTCATCCTCATCCTGCAATAATGATTGTACAGCCAAGCTTTTTAACCATCATTTCACTAGGACTCCATGTCCTTGTGGTCAACCTCACTAGAGTCCACCTTAGAGCGCCGACAAATAGACGATTATTTATGAAGAAGATTCTTGTGTGGGAAGCATTTCCCCACTCCCTTTGTTCTTCTGAGGTTAAAGACCGTTTCTGCAGCTCATAGATTTGAGCTTTCTTTCTTTCTTTTTTAATGAATTTATTTATTTTATTATTGTGGTGTGTGTGTGTGTGTGTGTGTGTGTGTGTGTACTGTCAAATCAGATCTGGCTGGTACAGGAGGAGATTGTTCCTCCTTCTCCAGCAGAGCATCTGGTGGATTCGAACCACATACCTCTGGGATTGCAGTGCAGCTTCTTGCCACTAGGCCACCAGAGCTCCCTCGAGCCTTCTTTCTTAGCTAAGATAATTTCCTTCCATGTTTAGATGGGAGATGAGTACCAGCAAATTTGAAGGCCTTACTTAAGGTGGGTGAAAAAAATCTGAGAATTCTCCGGTGTGAAAAAGAGGTCTAAACTTGAATCCCACCCTTGATCATGCCACTAGCTAGCTGTGATTTCTGTCTCTGAGCCTCAGTGCCCTCAGTTGTCAGTTGTTTGCTCGTCAAAAAGGATTGTTTTGACAACCAAGGGAGAAGAGTACTTAAGAGAAGTGCTTTGAAAAGTTAAAAATGCTATACATTTGCAAATGAGATGTTCTTAAAGATCAGATGCATTCCTAAGGTAATCAGATGAGCTAATTTAGATAGTGAAGAGATTGAAATGTATAGTTTCATCTTGCTTAGATCCACACTCTTGGCACCAGCACTCAGGCAATCAAAAGACTAATTGCTTTAGGAAAGTCTGCTGCCAGGGACCTCTCCAGAATGCTAAAGAGAGACTAAGGTGTACCTGATCCAAGTCATAGTCTTTGCAATTAGTTGCTATGCATCAGAGAGCTGGACAATGACTAAGGATGACAGAAGAAGAATTGATGCCTTTGAGTTGTGGTGTTGGAGAAGGATATTGAACATACTATGGACTTCCAAGAGAGCAAACAGGTCTGTCCTGAGATGGTGAAACCAAGGAGAGTTGCTCCTTGGAGGCAAAGATTTTGAAACTCTTTCACCCATACTTTGGGCATGTGACCAGGAAGGACCAGTCCTTGGAGGACATCATGTTTGGAAGGATGGAGGGACAGTGCAGGAGAGGAAGTCCCTGGATGAGGTGGATTTATTCAGTAACTGTGGCAATGAGGGCAGGGGTGTCAATGATGGTGAGGTTGGCTCAGGATAGGGCAGGGTTCATAGGGTTGCTGAGTCGTAGTTGACTCAATAATACATGACAACAACAAGGTCTGAGTTGTTGTGGTGTATCTTCTAGTTAGAACCGACCCATAGCTGACCTTCCAGGTAGTTTTCAGATGCAGTAAATCACACTGCGGAGTGGCTGGTGGATTTGAACTGCATACTTTTGGGTTAACATTACAACACTTTACCACTAAGCCACCAGAGCTCCTTAGGGTTAGACTAGGACTTGATTATTTTCGCTACTACTCAGTAGATTCCTGATTGCATGATAACCCCATGCACATCAGAACAAAACAGTGACCAATCCTGCCCCATAAGTTGCAAATTGGACCCTTGTGGTCCAGAGGGTTTTGACTGACTGAATTTCAGAAGTAGATGGGTCGCTGGACCATTCTTCCCCAGTCTGTAAGCTCCCCTAAAACTCATTGAGCACTATAGAATTACTCCATCTCTCCCCTGCCCCCAAACAATAGGTGATGGCTTGAACTTTGCTCTCCGCTCTGGAAGGTGAGAATTCTTCCTCTGAACCACTAGAAACACAGGATCCCTCTTCTACCCAAACTGGAAGGGAGGATAACTCAACCCCTTCAGTTTTATAGACTGGGAAAATTGAGACCAAAGGAGCCACACTTGCACCAGAGCAGTAGGTCACAGTCTCTCCTCCGGGGATCAAGTTCCCTGTTTGCCTGAGGAGTGCTCCCCAGTGTGCCTCCCCCTCCCCGCAGGCCTGCGGGCTGAGGACTAATGAGATCATTCAATCTGTCTCTACAGTCTGCTGTAATATCCTGGGCCTAAGCATCCCAGACTTTATCTCTGCAGCCGTCCATTCCACCTGATGTAAACAGTGTCTTTCATCAAAACATCCCTGAATAACCCCTGTTTTTGTGTCTGTCCTCTGACATCATCCATCTATTGATTAATCAGCATCTACTGGGAGCCAGCATGCTGTGGAAAGTGTGGGGCTAGCCCCCGCACACCCCTCCTTCCCCCAAGGGGTTATGGCAGCCCAGGGAGAGGGGCCCTGGCAGGAAACTGAGCTGAGAAGCCGGCTGAGCCACCAAAACCACACGTTTTTGCTGTTTAAGGGCTTAAGGGAGGCCAGGTGAAGGGTGGGGTGAGAACTGGCATGGTTACCGGGGTGGCCTCCTGAGGCTGAAGGGCGGAGATTCCTCCCCCCAGGGGGTGTGGTGCCAAGGAAGACCAGGGCCCTGAGGGGAAGGAAGGAGGGCAACTGTTTTGGTGGCTGGTCACAGTGAGTCAGGGCCCCTCCATGAGCAATCCCCTGTTGTCTGGGGTGGGGCCAGCCGGCTTGGTCGAGGCTTCTGCGCTGAAAGGTCTGAGGTGCTTGTTTTCCAGGCTGCTGGAGTAATTTCTCAGAGGGTTGCAGCACAGGGTGCTCTGAGGGGGTGATGCAGGGTCAGGACCCTGAGTGCAGTGGGTGGCAGCGGACAGGAAGATGTGGAAGGGGGAGGCGGAAGGAGCAGCTGCAGGGCTGCCACCCTCAGGACCAGGTAACTAGAGGTTTTAGACTCTGCATGTAATCCCCCATGAGGCAGCTGGCAAGCCAGCAAGTGGGGAAAGCTCAGAAAAGAGACCCTGTTCTCCAGAGGCCCTCAGCCACTTGTCCCTCTGCCCCCAAAGCTCTCTCTGATTGGATTGGTCTTAGAAAATCTCTGGGTTCAGTCCCAAGTTGTCTCCTTTGAACCCAGGTCTTTGGGGGATCTATGTGGAGATGGACCTTCAGACAGTCACTCCTCACTCCCATCTCCCTCCATTGTGAAATGAAATGAGTGCCCTCTGTATGTGGTTTGAATCCCTCAGCTGCACCGAGGGAGAAAGGTGGGCAATCTGACCAAGCTACTGCCTCTGAAAACCCACTGGAGGGTCAGCTATGGGTCCGTTCCCCCTCAGTAGTACACACCACCACCACCACCACCACCACCACAAAACTGCTGGTGTGGCATAGTCCGGAGGGAGTTGTGCTACAGCTCTAACTGCACTCTCCCGGGAGGTTTGAACCCACCATCTGCTCAGGAGGAGAAAGATGGGTAATCTTTTATTATGTGATTTACAGCCCCCAAAATGGAAATTTCAACTCAAAGACAGTGAGTGTGTGGGTGAGTGAGTGACTGAGAGACTTCAGGGTGGGGCAGATCAGTTGCATTTTAACAAGCTGCCCAGACGAGGCTGATGCACGCTGATTGTTTGAGAGCCACTCTCCTAAAACCTAGGAACCCTGGGGTTAAAGGCTGAACTGCCACAGAAGTTAGTGGTTCAAAGCCACCCAGAAAGATGACAGCCAGGCAGTTCTCTGAGGCAGCTGTACTGGATCACATGGAGCTGCTATTAGTGGCAATCGCTTGGCATTTAGCAGCAGCTCCTCTCTCTCCGGAGCAGGAGGTCAGGCCACTGTGGACACTGCCCCACTACTCCATCCCATGGTTGCTCCCTTCCTGCTCACTCCTTAGTTTCTACGGGAATAATTCAGCTCAGCACTTCTTCTCTGCTTCCTGTTAGCCTCACCTCCACCTGGGAAGAAAAGAAAAAAAATCAGGATTTTTAAATTTCTTTTTAGGATATTATAGGCAAATGGAAGTATGTTGAGTATATTAACTGGAGATTTTGGACCACAAAATCAACAATAGAAATTTTCCTCTTTTGAAAAAAAAAAAAAATCTTACCACCTTTGGGAAGCTCCGTGGTTTCTTTCATCACATAGAATTATAAAAAGATTGCTGGAGGAACTCGTGGGGACCTGTTTTTCTTTTTCTCCCTCTTCCATTTTCTTTCTTTCTCAGGTGCATAGAATTGGATGAATCACAGTCCTTGGCTCATGACACGCTTTCTTTATTCATGTTGCTCTTTTGCCGTTTATGAATTTATTAATACACTTTAGAAGCCTCATAAACACACCACCTAAGCCAAAATCAAGGACGCTACCAGTAACAGATGGCTCTTGGCAGAAGCACAGCCAGGGTGCTTCTTAGGGAAAAGATTGGTGAGACTTGGTGTCACATAAGTTGGACTTGTTTTCAGGAGGGGAAAAAGACATTATACTTGGAAAAGTGAGAGAAGCAGAGCAAGACCCTCAGCAAGATGGGCTGACGTGGTAACTGCAGTAATGGGCTTCAACACAGCAGAGAATGTGAGGATGGTGCCAAACTGGGCAAGGATTTGATCTGTCATATGTAGGTTCGCTTCTAGTGGGAGTCCACTCACTGGCATCTTAATAGCAACCAGTAACTTGCACCCACCTACTGCTGCTCTTGCTCTCTCATCTCCTGCCTTCCCAAACACTATTCTTTTGTCTTTATTGTGTTCTTGATAAACACATGCATGCTTAAATAAATTAATTATTACTCAGTTTTGCTTTATTTGACAAGAGGTCATGGATAATCTCATAGGTCATAGTTTATGTTCAATATTATATACTATGAATCCACTCTCTTGACTATGGCTCATTCACTGACCCGTTTATCCAGATTTATCACTCTTAGAAACTGTACCATGGATATTGAAGTTTTTCATTCCTTTTTTTCCTGATGCATATGTGTAAGACTCTCCTATGTATGAAAAATCTTGGATGGGAATTGCTAAGTCTTGATATATCACTAGGTCCCTGAGCAGCACAAATTATTTGCATTTGGCCACTAATCTAAGGTTGGAGGTTCAGATTCACCCACAAGCACCATGGAAGAAAGGCCTGGAGATCTAATTCCATAAATATTGAGTGCAATAAATGCAATAGAGCAGTTTTACTCTACTTTGTAGCAATTGGTTTGACATTTTGCTTCATGTCCATGTTCATCTTTACAGGATAATGGTAGGTTGTTTCCCCAATATATTTTTAGCTGGTTTTGCCCCTACCAGTATGTATAGACACTGTTTATCCACATATTACCAAATGCTTGGTATTGTTCAAGTTTTTAATATTTTGCAAAAAGGATATCTTGGTAGACTTAATTTGCATTTCTCTGGTCAATTAGAATCAAGTTTACCACAAGAAATAATACTGCACAGATGAGAAACACAAAAATTTCAGGTATTAGAATTATCAGATACAGAAAAATTTTAAAACATTGCCTAATATGTTAAAAGAAATAAGAGGATATTTGAAAGAATGACAAAAAGACAGGAAACTCAAGATTAGGCAAGTAAAGATGGCAAAGAAACAAAGAGAGCATCTAGAAAGAAATACAAGAAGGAAATTAAAATCGCCATAGACAAGTAATTTATGACAGATAAAGATAAAATTGGTTCATTTTTTACAATATATGGAAAGCAGCTCAGAGTACAAAATTAAAAATATGAAAGAGATATAGAGGTATAGGGAGTAGAAGAGAAATTGAAAACCTTTTTTCTGTATAAGTCACTGCTGTCAAGTTAGTTTGAACTCATGGCAACCCTCCGTCAATCCAGTTTCCCAGGCTGTAAATCCTTACAGGAGGAGATTGCCTATTTCCCAGAGTGCCCGCGGAATTAAAATTGCTGGCCTTTTTATTAACAGACTAATAATAACCTGCTGTACCACCAGGGGTTTTGTGTGTGTTTGAGTAAGGGGGCCAGATAAATATTGTCTAAATGTCTCTGTCACAACTACTAAACATTACTGTTCACAGTATGAAAGCATCCCTACACAGGACATATCAAATGGATGTGACTGTGTTTCAAAAAAGTTAATTTATGTAGTACATTCACATAATGGAATACTATGCAACACGCAGGAGCAATGATTTCGAAAATTACCACATGACTTGGGAGGGACCAGAGAGCATTATGCTGAGTAAATGAACTCAGTCCCATAAAGACAAATACTATATGAGAGCATTATTGTAGAAATAGAAAGATAACTATTAAAACGTTTATGAAGATCTAAGGGGATGGGGTGGGTAGGAGCAGAGGGTAAGGATGAGTAAGGGGGAAAGCACAGAGTCACACAATGTGATGTATAGAGGGAGGAGTGTGTAAAGGTAATGGGAAAGATCCAGTGGGGATCTGGAAAGATAAGGCAATCAATGGTGAGCCTAGTTCAATGTTAATTAATTGTTTAAAATACAGTTAATCTGAATGTATGAAACACAATGTGAATGAAGGATAGTGTGAAACATGATGTATACAAACTTCCTAAGCAAACCAATATAAAATAAAAATTTTAAAGAACAGGCTTAATTTCAAAAGATCAAGTAGTTGGCCAGATTTGACTCTCTGGTATAGAGTAAATTGATTCCAATTTAACTAACATTCTGGGGTGATATTACAGTGAGAAGGATATGACAGCAATTGAGGACATAATGATCAATAAGTGATTAAATATAATGATCAGGTTTTGTGAAGCCTTACAAATTTCAAAAGCATTTTTACCTCTATGCACATAATGAAATACAAAACACCAAAGGTAAATAATTTTAAAGTAAGGCCAAAAGGCATATCGCTTGCAAAGGAATGACAATTAGATGGACAGCCACCTTCTCAACGGGAACAATAAAAGCCAATTGATAGTCTTTGAATACGATTCACTTCAAAAGGTCATGGAATAGTATCTTTGAAAAAGAACAGAATAGTATCATTAAGCCATTCATTGTTGCACTTTTCTCCCTGTCCACCCCTTCCCCCCCACAACTCACTCTTCTCCTTGAAAAGAAAAAGAAAAACTCATTGTTATGCACTCCCTCAAAACTATAATTTAAAATTTCAGGTAACAATAACCCATAAATTGTTACCTTGATGATAATAGCATATAAATAGTAATTGGAGTTAAAAGAGTTCTAAGAAGAGGTTAAAGATGTTGATTATCAGAAATCTTAAAATACACATTTTACTTAAAAAAAATACACATTTTAAGATTTCTGGGCTAAAATTATATAATGTCCTAACTACTGGAGACTCATAGCAACCCTATGAAGGAGAGTCCTCAATGCTTGGGTGTCACTCATCCTCTCTTCCAGGTTCATAGGGTTTCCGAAGACAAGCTATTATGAAAGTGGATGCCGCTCCTCCTTCCAAGCTTGTTTTAATCAGGGAGCTCCACCCCACTCCCTGTCTGCATAGCTTTTACACTTAACTTTGCAAAATGTACAAACGCATTAACAAAACAGAGAAGTGAGAGGGGTTATATTATTTAAAAAGAGATGTATCTTTTTTTAAAAAGGCAACACACATGAAGACAATACGAAATATGATAACAGTTTATAAAATTTTATGCCAGTGTTCTGGACGGGAATAATAACTACTGTCATTGCGTCCCCACCATGCTCAGTCATTTCCCAGACCACACAGGATCACGGGAAGGGCGCAGGAGCAGCCAGGCTTTCATTCCATTGTGAAGGAGGTTCCCATGAGTCAAGGTCAACTGCACTGGGAGCTGCAACCACAACCATGTCAGTCGCTTTGAATTGCCATTATGATTTTACACAAGCACAAAGCAACCCACTGCAGCATAGGGACAATCAGACCCTAGCTATCAACAGATAAGTAAGTAAGTGCCTGTGTGCCCTTAGCTGAAGATGGGGTGACCCTGGCATGGGTGAAAGTCGACTTTTCTTCCTGCTCTTTGAAAAGATTACTTATCTGCCTTCAGTCACTGCTTCCCAGTGCCCCTAAAGCACCTGACACCCTCACCCCGAACTCCGAAGCCCATTCAGAGTGTGGCTTCCAGAAGCCAGGTCTCTCCTTCCCTCCCCTGTGCCTTGCTACTCTGTCTTGCCAGGTCCTCTGCTGACTTGTTCGATGTTACTCCAGGTCTCTGTGGGCTCCCACCGCTGTCCAGCGTCCCTCTCTGAGATAACTGCCCTCTTGCAGCTGGGCCTGTTCTTGGTTTATGAGGACAGGCCTGTGCTCGTGGTGGCCGGGACGACACGTCCTGCACTTAGTCCTGCTCTTTCTTCTCTTTTCCAGCCTTCTCTGCCAGCTACATACTCCAGCATTTCTCTTCCATTTGTGGCCCTCTCCTTCATCAAGAAGCCCTTGTAACACTGCACATAAAACATTGGGCTGCTTGTGGAAAAGTCAGCAGTTTGAACCCACCAGCCACCCTGAGGGAAAATCATGAGACCATCCACTCCCTTAATGATTTACAGCTTCAGAAGTCCTGTAGGGCAGATCTGCTTTGTGCTAGATTGTGGCTGTGAGCTAGCAACTGTTCCACAGCCATGGGTCTGCTTTTTGTGTTTTACTTTTCTCAGACCACTCTCGGCACCATTTTGCCACCAAATACACAGCTCATCTTACTCTTTCCTTGTAACAGGGAGCTGAGGAGGTCACTGTCCCAGGTGGCGGAGGCAGGTGTGTGGTGGGGAATAATGTTTTGAAGCTGCTCCAAGGCCTCTTTTCTCCACAGATATCAAATGTGTGAGACATCCTCCAACCCCAGAAGTACTGGAGAGAAGGGAGAAGTCATTATCCGCAGTTGGTAACCTGGCTCTCGCTTGTCTTCCTGTGGAAAGAGTCTCGCATCGCCCCAAGGATGCTCTGCTGTCCGTGCTGGAATCCAGGGATTCCACGGCAGCGTTTTGTTTCCCTCTCTCCCCACCTCAGTTTTATAGTTGGCTTTTAAAATGTGTTGTCTTCCTCAATCTTTACCCCTTCTGCTTTCCTACTCAGTTTCGATGCCCTTAAATATTTCTGTATGTTTTGCACTGTAATCTCAGGCCTTGATACAGGCCTGTCCTGTCTCCTTTATTTAGACTTCTGCCAACTGCGAATTCCTAAGGCAAAGGGAACTCTCTCTTCTCTGACCCCTTCTCCACCCTGTCTGGGACTCCCTTTTCTGTTTCTTATTGTTGTTAGATGCCTTTGAGTTCATTTTTGCTTACAGTGACCCTAAGTGACAGAGCAGAACTGCCCTGTGGTGTTTTCTAGGCATAAATCTTTACTGGAGTTGATTGGAGTACTTTAGTTGACTAAAGTACTCTCCATAGAGCTTTTACATGGATTTGAACCTCCAACCTTTCTGTTAGCATCTAAGTACTTAACTGTTGGCTCCCTCTCCACCCCCCAGGGACCACCAGGGAAAGCATCTTCTTCCTTCCTTACTCAGTATCTCTTTCCACCATTTCTGATTATTTTCTGTTCCTTTCCCTTTCCAGTCCCTCACCACACCCCTTACCCTCTTATCTTGACCACAATCTGTACTCTGTAGGTGTTGATGGCCAAAGAGGACATGACACACACGTACTCCTCACACATAGAATCAGCGTGTCTTACAGTATTCAGGAGGAAGGAGGAGGGCTGAGCTTAATACTCTGAGCTCATCAGGACAGGAATTCCTCAGCTCCAGCATCCTGGGTTGGGGCTAAAATGATCTGCCTTTTCACCATACTAGCCTCTCCCTGTTCTCTTCTTGATTGTTTATCTCTCTGCTTTGTCTTTAGAACCTTGTAGCCATGCAGGATGTAGAAGCTTCTTTGAAGCTCTTTCTGTGGTTGCACGGCCTTCCCCAAGTTACTTCACCTTTAAGACCATGTGCTATAAAATCTGTAAAAAGGAATGATGCAGATGCCGTCAGTCCTGTGGACCTTACGCTTGTCACGGAGATCAAATGTCACAGTGCTCTGAAAACTGTGAAGTGTTTCCCAGGCGGGAGTGCTTACCACAGGCTTTTTTTAACTCTTGTGAATTTTTTCCTGTCTTTCTTACTGACACCCGGGAACCTCAGGCAGAAAGATTCCCCAGATACAGTAGCAGAAGCTGAGTAGAGATTCTGAGATACCCAGGATGCAGGGGGACAGTCTCTTCCTGATAGACACACTCTAGGGTCCACACTCAGGACTGAGATGTACAGGCACACGGCAGCAGGAACTCCCCGGAGCCTCTGGTAGAAGCAGCCTGTTTGCTTCCATTGTTCAACAGCTTCTTAACGCAGTTGATCTTCATCCAAGACCAATTGGCCTTTTCAGGGAAAAGAAGTGGCAATCCTCACAACTTCCATATGAGAGGGATTGTTCTAGTCTTCATTGTTTCCCCTCAGGTGAAAAACTAAGGCTTGGGAAGAATGGATGTGGCGGGCATTTGTGCCAAGTGGCGACAGCCTGGTGCTGTTGGGGAGATGTGCTTTGGGCAAGCTTGCAAGCTGGAAGGTCAGGGACCTGGCCAAGGACGGGCAGACCTGGGTTCCCAGGAAAATCCAAGAGGGCTGAGCCCTGGGAGCTGGATGCTTGGGGCATCTTCAGCCCTGCTTCTGCTGTACCTCCTGTCAAACTGAATTCACTTCTGGTTTTGTTCCTTGACTAAGGCTAATCACTCAAGAAGGTCACTAATATGGAACAGTTTGCACTCAATTGCTAACTTGAGGGTTGGCAGTTCAAACTACTTCCTGGTGCTGGGAAAGAGAAAATCTGGCCATAAATCTGCTTCCATAAACTCTAGCCAAGGAATTCCTACAGAGGGGAGGCAGTGTACAAACAGGGGCAATAGGGGGTTAATTAGACATGGTAATTATAACATTAATCAACGGCAACTAATGTCTAAAACCAAATGTTTATGAGTGAGTGAAAAATCACTATGAAATACACTTTCACTCAAATAAAAAGAAATAAAATATATATTTTATTAATTAATTAATTCATTCATTCATTTATTTTTAAATAACCAGCAGCAACAGCGACGTAACATCCAAGGGACCATGTCAGGCTGAGGGCAACAGGAGAGGTTGTCCATAATAACCAACCTCAGGCTGGGAGATGCAGCAGAGAAATTGTCCATAACAATCAATGATCGGTTGCCAGCAAGTCATTCCTGACTCACCACGACCCTGTGTGTGGCAGAGTAGAACTGCTCCATTGAGTTTTCAATGGCTATTTTTCAGAAATAGATCACCAGACCTTTACTCTGAGGCACTTCAGGAGGCACTCTGAATTCCAAACTTGTAGCTAGCCGGCCGAGTGTGTTCAGTAGGATGTAAATGGTCTTTACGCCTTGGTGATGCTGCAGCCATTGTTTCTGGGTGTAGCAGAGTCCTGAGTGGCTGTCTCCTCTCCTTTTTCCCAATGTGAACCAAGCTGGTGCCAGCAGGAGTTATTCAAGGGGGTTCTCATAAACCGAGGAGAGCTGCCCGTGAGTCTGACAGGGAATTCCTTGGCCAGGTGGTTGCGTTCAACTGACAGCTCCTGCTGGGAAGACGTGGTAGCATTTTGGCGCTTGGCACAGCTCTACCCCATCTGGCTCTTTGGAACGAGAGAGAATGCTGACCATGAGACTTGGGAAGGTGGTACACTAACGCCGGAGCTGCAGTGCACAGTTGGGGACCTCAGTGCTGGGGATCAGTGAGTCCACACATCATTTCTGGGATGAATTCTGGCACCTATCTTCTTGTCAGCAAAACAGAGGGTGGTCTTTGCTTTCCCTAAAGCAACTTCCTTATAACCTGTTTTCTCCCTGCTCCTTCTGTTTGCCTGAATAGTCCTTTGTCATGGAAGAGAGGTTGCCCGTCTTCTAATAACCCTCAATGTTCATCTCCCTCCTGAACACAAAACCAAAACACAACACTCCTTGCCATCAGGCACAACTCGCAGCGCTCCTCCATTGGGATTTCAAAGTCATAAATCCTTACGGGAGACTACGCATCTTTATTCCAAGGGCAGATGGTGGATTCAAACTGCCAGCCCTTCTGTAACACATCACACCCCTACAGGTCCTTACCTCCTGAATGGGGTTCTTGTTGTTATGGGCCGAGGAGTCAGAATTAACTCAACTGTCCCTCCAGCCAGTTTTTGGAAGCATAGGAAGAAATTACACATCTTTCTCCCAGGCAGCAGTTGGTGGATTCTAAGCACTGGTCTGTAGGTTGGCAGTGCAACTCCTTATCCACGAGGCCATCAGAGCTCCCTCTGGAGTAAGGTAGGGCCCTTGACTATCCTGTAAATGGGACCTTCCGTGCTAGCCTCCCCTGGGAGAGCTACCCCACCCCACACTACATTTCCCCTACAGACTTGAACAGTACATTGACAGAGAACTACCAGAAATACAAGCTGGGTTTAGAAGAGTTCGTGGCACTAGAGACATTATTTCCAATGTCAGATGAATCTTGGCAGAGACTATCAGAGGAATATCTATCTGTGTTTCATTGACTATGCAAAGGCATTTGACTGAGTGGATCACAATGCTAACCTTGAGGAAAATGGGGATCTCAGAACACTTGATTGTGCTTATATGAAACCTATACTTGCACTCCTCAGAACAGAGCAAGGAAATACTGCATGGTTCAAAATCAGGAATGGAGTGTGTCAGGAAAGCATCCTGTCTCCATACCTTTTCAATCTGTATTCAGAACAGATCATTCGGGAAGCAGGGCTTTATGAAGAGGAGTGTGGCATCAAGATTGGAGGAAGACTCGTTAATAATTTACAATATGTGGATGACACAACTTTGCTTGCTGAAACTGAAGAAGGCCTGAAACACTTGCTGCACAATGTCAAGGACTATAGTCTTCAATATGGATTGAAGCTCAACATCAAGAAGACAAAGATTCACACCATTGGGTCAATAGGTAGCACCATAAGAGATGGAGAAGAGATTGAGGTTGTTAGCAATTACAGTTTGCTTGGCTCCACAATCAACACTCTTAACACCAGCAACCAGGAAATCAAAAGATTAATTGCATTGGGAAAATCTGCTGTAATGGACCTCTCCATAATGCTGAAGAGCAACAGTGTCAGTCTAGAAACAAAGGCATGCTTAGTCCAGGCCATGATCTTCTCAATTACTTGTTATGTTTTAGAGAGTTGGACAATGACTAAGGATGACAGAAGAAGAATGAATAGATGCCTTCGAGTGGTGCTGGAGAAGAGTCTTGAACATACCACAGACTGCCAAGAAAACAAATAGGTCTGTCTTGGAGAGGGTGAAACCTCTTTGGAGGCTAGGATTTTGAAGCTCTACCTTACTTAGTTGGGCACATGGCCAGGAGAGATCAGGCCTTGGAGAAAGACATCATGCTCGGAAGGGTGGATGGACAGCGCAGGAGTAGAAGACCCCAAATTAGATGGATTGATTGACTCAGTAACTGGGACAATGGGGGTTGATGTGTCAGAATTAGTGAGACTGGCTCAGGACAGGGAAGGGTTCAGAGCAGCTGCTGTATACAAGGTCGCTGTATGTCATAGATGACTCGATGGCACACAACAACAATAACAATCTATGATAGGTTTGGAAACAGGAGTGGCATCCACTTCCTAGGCAACATGCCTCTGGAAATGTTGATAATTGTAGAAGGGCTTCAGGCTTTTTGTGCATAGGGTCACTATGAGTCGTGCTCGACTCGAAGGCACTCAACAACAACAACAACAGAGGCTTTGCTGCATCTTGCTTCATCTGCCCCTTTCTTAGCTCATGGAACAGTTTCTATAGAAAGAACAAGGCAATACACCCTCACACCCCTGTCCATGGCCAAACTTGTTTATTCTCTTGGTAATCACAGCCACTGGACCTAAGAAAACACTTCTACCATTGTAGATGTTAATATCCCAACGTCTTTTTGTCGTGGTAAGGAGAGCTAGAAGAAGGTGACTGTATAATGTTGAAGTTAGATTTACTGCCTCAACTATGTTTTTGTTGTTTTGTGCCGTCGAGTCACAAGAGCTTTGAACCCCGGTCTATTCTGAGCCAACCTTATCATCTCTGACACACCCACCCCCAAGACCCCTGTCTTTGAGTCAGTCCATCTCATGCGGGGCCTTCCTCTCTTGTGCCATCCCTCCAACTCTCCCAAACATGACACTCCTCTCCAAGGACTGGTCCTGCCTTGCAACATGCCCAAAATATGTCAAATGGAGCTTCAGAATCCTTGCCTCCAAGGAGCAGCCTGGCTTCACCCTCTTCAGGACAAATCTATTTGTTTTCCTAGCAGTCCATGGTGTATTCAATACTTTTCTCCAGCATCACAACTCAAAGTCATCAATTCTCCTTCTATAATCCCTAGCATTGCCTAGCTTTCTGATGCATAGCACATAATTATGGAGATCATGGCCTGAATCAGGCACACCTTAGTCTCTAGACTGACATCATTGCTCTTCAGTACTCTGGAGAGGTTCCTGACAGCAGACTTTACCAATGCAATTCATCTTTTGATTTCCTGGCTGCTGGTACCAAGAATGTTAATTGTGGAGAGCTTTCTAAAATTTTTCTTTTCCTTTTCAATCACTGAAGTGGCCAAGAGCCCCTCTAAAAAAGGAGAAAGTATCCAGTAAACCAATTTCTGGGTAATTTATTTACAAATAGGGTGGGAATGATAGCAATGTTTTCTATAGGATCTAAAGAATGGATGCAGGTAATATTATCTAGGAACCTGGCAGAATATTCTGGAATGTGATCTCCGCTTATTTTTCTCACACACATTTCTTCTTTCCCCTTCTCACAATCGCTAAGTTATTCATAAGACTAGATTAGGAGGTGGTTATCTTTTGACTTAGGGTGTTCCCCCCCCCTTTCTTGTCTTTGACATGTTTGTCCTTTGTGTTTTAGTGCTACCTTTTAAAGCCCCAAGTTGGGAACCCGCAGTGATTAACTGCAGGAGCCCAAAAGAAGAATTCCACAGCCTTAGACGGCAAAGTTTCCATAGCCTCACCGCCGTGGGACTTCCCCTCGTGAAGGAGAGTCCGCTTTCTTGGGCTCTTGGAGGCGGGAGAGGAGAGGCTGGCTCGTGTCCTTAGCTCCTCTTGGATTTATTTGGCTGCTCATACAGGGAGGGTTCGATGGCTGAAACCCTGGAGGGAGGGCACTGCTCCCCCACCATCACACTGAAAAGGATTGTTCTGTGATGATGGAGCTCTTGCTAATGTAGAACAGCTGGTCAGGGTGTGTGAGCCAGGGGAGGCTGGGAAAAGCTTGTCCCAGCAAAGTTTTGCAGTACCAAATGCTATGCAGACAGGGGAAGGTGCCTCAGACCATCTGGCTCACCTGGGTCATGATGCCTTTCACTCCTTTTCCGGTCGCTCCTGAGTGGTAGTGAGAGCTAGAAGGTGGCCATGTATCTCAGTGTTGGATTTACCACCATATGTTCAACCCAAGTTTTGCAGGCTCTGCGTAAAACTGAGGTGGGATAGTGGAGCCATCTGGAAGCATGCAGTGGGATAGAACCAGTTTATCATGTTCAGTTCCTGAATTTTCAGCTTTGTTGGGAACACTGGAAGCATCATAGCCCTAGATACCTTTCTCTCCAGTTGACCAGCCACTTCCCTTATCAGCTTATTTCCTAATGTAATACTACACTACCTGATCCAGGCCATAGTCTTCACAATTACTCACTTATGTGTCAGAGAGCTCGACAATGACTAAGGATGATAGAAAGAGAATTGATGCCTTTGAGCTGTGGTGCTGAAGAAGAGTATTGAATAAACCATCGACTGCTAGGAGAGCAAACAGGTTGATCTTAGAGAGGGTGAAGCCAGGCTGCTCCTTGGAGGCAAGGATTCTGAAGCTTTGTCTGACATACTTTGGGCATGTTGCAAGGAGGGGCCAGTCTTTGGAGAAGGACGTCATGCTTAGAAGGGTGTAGCGACAGAGAAAGAGAGGGAGACCATCGATGAGATGGTTTGAAACAGTGACTGGGGTAATGAGAGTAGGTGTGTCGGAGATAGTAAAGTTGGCACAGGACAGAGGTTTCAAGGCTGCGGTACACAGGGTCTCTATGAGTCACAAGCAACTCAATGGCACATAACAACAACAACATGCTACATTGGGGACTTAACTCAGCCTATGAGATACTGGCTTGTTTTCAATCCATAGGAATATTCTCATATTCTTTTCCTTCTTCGTATCTGTTAGACTTTCTCACTTCTAATTCCTCCGTGTTAGCAATTTGTCTCTGCTTCAAACATAGATGCTGCATAAATCCTCGACTTAGCTAGGCAGGCTCCAGATGGATTTGGGGGATGCAGATTAGCTCATGAATTTGGGGGATGCAAACTGGCTCATCTGGTGCAGATTTGAATGTCTTTGCCCTGTCATCCATGACCCCAAGTGACACAGCTGGGTCATGTGGTAGTAATGGTGCCCAACAAGTGTCTGACTTGCTTTTCAGATATATCTCTACTCTTTCCACTATTCGAAAACTGTGGGCTGGGAGAGGGCTCATTGGTTTCAGCAATTATCCTGGTAAGGAGAATGGAATTCTGCCCAACCAAGCTGTCCCTAGAGAGGTGGAGGGGGAGAGGTGGGGAAAAGGATATACATAGATATAAAAGAAGTTTAGGAACAAGGTACAGAGACAAACGAGGAGGCGGAAAGAGTTTGGTACTAGATATTTTGCCCATGGTTTCTGGCAGGCTCTGTGTTTCAGAAATAAAATAATCCAGAAAACATCCTTTTTTTTTTTTTTTTTAATCCACTTCCCACAGACCTCCCCACCACCAACCACCATCACTACCGTTCTTTCTCTTCCCTGGCTTTTCCTTGGAAATACTGCAGAGATATTTAAAATGCTACATGTGGGAGTTTAGAATCGAATGGGTGTTGGGAACATTTAAATTCTTTGTTTCCCCCTTTATCATCACCTGTAGAGAGTAAATGAGTCTTGCCCTGATGCCTCATCTACCTTCTACCTGCACCAGAATGAATCCTGGGAGATGAGGGGAGATGTTGTTGTCCACAAGCTTCTGAGGCCCCCAGGTGACAGGGCCGATGGAAGCCAGTGCCGAAAGAGGAATTCTTGGGATATGTTGGTAACCGACTTTTTGCTGGAGGTTGGGTCCCTTTCTGGGCTCCCATACATCTTTCCTTGGAAATGGAAGCCCAGTGGAGCTAAGAGTCTACTCCATGCATTAATTCTACATGCCTGGCTGGGCACCAGGATGGAAGCTGGATTGGAAAGTGGTACAGCCTTCCTGCTCACTCAGAGGTAATACACAGCTTCCCCTTCCTGCCTTCCCGGAGAGACTGCCAGCGACAGTGCCCACTAGGGGCTGAGTCACCTCTTCGCCTGCCCTTTGTCTCTTCCAAAAAAGGGCCCTGTGTCCATCACTGTGGAGCGGAGCCCACTAGGGGAGAGGTTCTTTCTAGTCATGGTTTTTGGAAATTTACTCCACCTTGGGTTTCTGAACTGCTTCTCTATTTGGCTTTTCATATGTTATTGTTGTTGTTAATTGTCATCAAGTTGTAGACGACTCATAACGACCCTATGAACGAAGTTCTGGACACTTTCTGTATAACTTTCGTCCTTTCTTCAGGTTCACAGGGTTTCCAGAGGCAAGCTATTGTGGAAGTGGATGCCACTCCTGCTTCCAAGCTTGTTTTAATCTGCAGCTCCACCAAACACTGTCCACCATGGCTAACGGTATTCGGCTTCACAGCAACTACGAGTTACCTCTGTAAAGCAAGTGGATGTACCAGGGTTACATGACCTAGAAGAATGTCTTTTCGTATATATTCCCAATATATATTATATGTGGTTGTTGTTGTTGATTGCCTTCAATGACTCATAGTGACCCTATGAACAAAAGGCCTGAAGCCCCTATGCAACTATTAACATTTATCAAAATTCATAGAGTTTATGGAGGCATGTTGTTTAGGAAGTGGATGCCACTCCTGTTTCTAAATATATAAATGTAAAATGTTGTTGTTGTTGTTATGTGCCGTCGAGTCGCCTGCGACTCATAGCGACCCTATGTACAACAGCCCTAAACTCTGCTCTGTCCTGTGCCAATCGCACTGTCTCTGACACTCCCATTCCAATTACCCCAGTCACTGAATCAATCCACCTCATAGAGGGCCTTCCTCTCCTGCGCCGTCCCTCCACCCTCCCAAGCATGATGTCCCTCTCTAAGGACTGCTCTCTCCTCACAATATGTCCAAAGTATGTTAGACGGAGCCTCAGAATCCTTGCCTCCAAGGAGCCACCCGGTTTAACCCTTTCCAGGACACATCTGTTTGTTTTCCTAGCAGTCCATGGTATTCTCAATACTCTTCTCCAGCACCACAGCTCAAAGGCATCAATTCTCCTTCTATCCTCCCTGGTCATTGTCCAACTCTCTAATGCATAACAAGTGATTGCGAAGACCATGGCCTGTATCAGACGCACCTTAGTCTCCAGAGAGACACCATTGCTATTCAGTACTTTGGAGAGGTCCCTAACAGCAGACTTTCCCATGGCAATGCGCCTTTTAATTTCCTGGCTGCTGGTGCCAAGACTGTTGACTATGGAGCCAAGCAAACTAAAGCTGTGTACAATCTCAATCTCTTCACCATCCATCCTGATGCTGCCAATTGGTCCAGTGGTGAGAATCTTTGTCTTCTTGACATTGAGCCTCAATCCGTATTGTAGGCTGCAGTCTCTGCAGCAGGCGCTTCAAGTCCTCTTCAGTTTAGCCAGCAGGGTTGTGTCATCCGCATAATGCAGATTGTTGATAAATCGTCCACCAATCTTGACCCCACATTTCTCTTCATAGAGCCCAGCCTCCCGGATAATCTGTTCTGCATATAGGTTGAAATATAAAATATAAAAGAAATAAATATATAAATATAAATATAATATTCCCAAGGAGCTTTTCTTTTTCCCCAAGGGAAAAATTTATTTTTTTTCCTCAGTTTTTTTAAAATTATTAATTTTAATGAAAGTTTAGAGACTTTGGATTTCCATTTATTCATTGTTGTACTTTTCTGCCTGCCCAACTTCCTCTTCAGTTCACTCCTCTTTTAAAAGTAAAATAAAAATTCTTTCCTTGTTACACAATCCCTCCCCCCAAGTCCACTCCACTATGCAGGCTTCATTCTGGACTCCTTCTAGGGAGCTTTTTAAGGAATTGCGCTGCCAATCCAAAGGCAGATGGTTCAAATCCACCAGCTGCTCCTAGGGAGAAAGATGGAAAATCCTCTTCCCTGAGATTTAAAGCCTATGGTAACCCACTGGAGATTTAGTTTTGAGTTGGCTTTGATGTGACGGCACTCAACAAAACAACGATAGGCTCTCAGCTTGAGTTCTAATCTCAGTAGACTCCGAAGCTGAAGCTGCTCGCCTGGAACACTGACTCATACTTGATACCTTCCACTCAGCCCACTCCCAACTGTCCAGGACCATCCTTTCTCGACCTTGTCCCCCTCCTGCCCTGCCTGTTCCAGCCTCCTGGGAACTGTGGGACACTGATGGCAGTTGGTGTGACAGGCTTAGAAACCATGCCCGCTCTGCTCTTTTGACCTCAAGGTGCTGACAAGACTGATTTCTATCTCAAGTTTTGATCTTCGCAAGAAGTCTTTCTGAGCTAACCAGGTCTGTCAGTTAGGATTTTGACCTTTCCTGGGGCATCTGAGGGGCGCTTCCTGCTTCCCTGATGGCATAGTGAGCCTCCTCTTCCTTCCCTGCCCTCTTCCCTCCCCATGGGGACTCTTGTCTCGATCTTTTCTGACACAGCTGGCAGCATCATATCTGAGAGACATTACAAGATGAGATGAAAGGAATAATGGTAGACTTTTTTTTTTTTAAACACTGTCCTTGCTTTACTTTTATCTGTACCTATTAACAGTAGTTTGGAGATGTGTGTGTGTGTGTGTGTGTGTGTGTGTGTGTGTGTGTGTATACCATCAAATCATATCCGACTGGTACAGGAGGAGATTGTCCCTCCTTCTCCAGCAGAGCATCTGGTGGAGTTTGGAAGTTTTTGTTTTTCCCTCTTAATAAGTATGTTTCAAACCAAAAACAGCTGGGAAAAAAAGGGAACAAATATGTTGGTAAAATCCTGTGGCATCTTTTGTGTTCCAACCAGCTGGTTCTGAAAAGTGGCTCTGGGTGTTATTCAGTGATTGGCAACTTGTGACAGAGTTATCAAGTCATTTCTCACTCTTTCTTCTTTGTTGTGTCTGGGGGAGGGGATGCCTGCATGTGGACATGTGCAGTCACCATGTTGCTATTGTTGCTAGGTGCCACTAAGTCAACTACAACTCATAGCAACCCTGTGAACAATGGGTCAGAACCCTGTCCTATCCTGCACCATCCTCACCAGCTCCAATATGCTTCAGCTCGTTGTCACTGTGTCAGTCTATCCTGTTGAGGGTCTTCCTCTCTTTCTCTGACCTTCCACCTTTCCCAGTATAATGGCCTTTTCCAAGGATTGGCACCTTCTGACAACATGCCCAAAGTATGTAAGACGAAGTTTCACCCTTTTTGCCTCTAAAGTACACCCTGGTTGCACTGACTTGTTTCTTCTCTTGGCCATCCATGGGATATTCAATACTCACCTCCAACACCTCAATTTAAACGCATCACTTCTTCTTCTGCCATCCTTATTCATTGCCCAATTTCAGGAAGTCATTGAAAAGACCTCAGCTTGGATCAGGAGCACTTTAATATGACTGCCTACTTATTCCATCTCTTGCCCCCCTTGAGGATACCTGGTGGTACAGTGGGTTATGTGTTGGGCTGCTAGCCCAAAAAGTCTGTGATTCAAATCTACCACTTCTTGAAAGACAGCCGAGGCTCCCTGTTCCCTTTAAGATTTTCGGCTCTAGAAACTCTCCCCGTGAGTCAGAAGTGATCCAAGAGCATAGTATTGGCTTGTTTGTTTGCCTGCCCCTCCTGAGCTGGTCCTTCTGTTGCCATAGAGCCTCTGAAAGCAAGAGGCTGATCTGTGATTGTCCCACCTCCTCTGATGAATCTGTCCTCACCTCCTTGCTGCCCTGGAGATCTGTGTCTGAGAAGGAAGCCACCTTGGGTGCTGCCCCCCCCCCCCATTCTCACTAAAATCTTCAGTCTTATGCAAGAGTATCTTCTAATTCCAAAGCTACCACCATGTGGTAAGAATTGGATGAGATTCCTCCCTACAAAGCGAGGAAACACATGTCCCTTCAGTGGTGACACCCACTAAGTCCAGAAGAGGCCAGACACCCGCCAGAGTGTCACTGCACCCCATGGGAGGGGCAGGTAGTTTGAGCCTCTTTTTCCAGAGGTGGGATCCTCCGTGTCTTCACCCTAGGACAGCGGCAGCCTGCGGGGTAGGAGGGGATGTGAGGAATGCTGCTGCCTGGAACCTGGCCTTGGCAGGCAGGCAGGCAGAAGACAAAGTGGCTTTGTCTTGTTTTAGCAGTATCAACGGTGCAGAGGTGAGAATGCCCCGCACTTGGGCCTTTGTTCTTGATGAACAGAGTCTGGCAGGGCCTGCGTGCCTAAGTCACCAGGCGTGTGTGCGGCAAGAAGCTGTACACACTCCCCTGCTGGAAGGAACTTATCCGTATCCCTCCTTTTCATTTCCTCTTCTTGACTCAAGTCATACGCTCGATTTTTCTGGCTATATTATTTTCGTTCCTGAGAAAGTTGTGGTGGCTCTTTTTTTAAAATTTTTTTTTTCTTCTTTCTTTCCTCCCAAGCTGTTTTAGGGGGTTGGGCAAGGGAAACTTTAGAAGTGAAATAATAAAAAACAGACCACTCTTCCATTACAGGCACATAAATAGCTTCGCCGTAGCCAGGCTGCACACTCCCTTTGCCATAGCAACCTAAAACGAGTGTTTATAACAGCCTGTCAGCCGGACTGGAAAACCACAGCCGGTGCTGGCCTCCTCGGCCCTGGGAGCAGGGCGGCCGCTCCCTGGGAGGCGCTGCGGAGGCGGTGGGCCTTCTGCTAGTGCTGGGGGTGGCAGGGACAGAGCAGCGTGCCTTCCAGATGTGACAGGGGCAGTGATAGCTCGAGAGCCCTGTGCGTGTGGTGGGTGTCTGTGTTTAGGATTTCCTTATCTGTGTCTCACCCCCAACCCATTCTTCATCTGCTGGTGAGTTAGAAAGCAGGCGTGGGGAAGGTGTCCCGCTCCGCCCAAGCCTGAAAGGGGCCTGGGTCATCCTCTGGACCACTCAGGGCGGCTCGGTTAATTTTCTTAGGAAATCTTGACTTCTGTTGCTGCCTGTCGTGTGAGGTCCTCTGAAGTCTAAATGGACAGGGAAGTCCCTCTGTGGTACAAACAGTTATCGAGCTGATCTGTTACTTGAGAGGTTGGAGGTTTGAGTCCACCTAAAATAAAGGCACTGTGGAAGAAAGGCTGGCAATAGGCTTCTGGGGGAAGAAAGATTAGTCATTGGAATCTCTTTGGGGCACAGCTCCTCTTTAGTGCACATGGGTCACCCTGAGTCAGAGGTGACTTGATGGCAACTCTGTGTGTGTGTGTGTGTGTGTGTGTGTGTGTGTGTGTGTGCCCAAAGGATAGGGCTTTCCCTAGGGAAGATCATGAGTCTCTCTGGGAAAGGAGCAGCCCCCAGTAGAATGAAAGCAGAGGCCAGCATCCTGGAAGGACCAGAGCAAGCAGAGGGATAGTTAAAGGAGCTATGTGACAAGATGGTCCTGAGTCTGCCCCTCAAAACCTGCATGAGATATACCAGGCCTGAATTCTGACCAGACCCCAGAGATGAACACTGATTCTAATGAGGCTCAAAAAAGTTCGTTGCAACCTTTGCGATGCTTCTCCAAGCACGGTCCCCAGACCAGCCGCGTCAGCATCTCCTTGTTAGGGAACTTGTGAGAAATCCAAGTTCTCAGGCTCCGCCCCAGACCTCCTGAGTCAGAAATTCTAGGAACAGGGCCCGACAACAGGTTTGAAGAAATCCTCCAAGGGATTCTGTTGCTCTTTCACATTTGAGAACCACTTCTTTCCACAAGTACAAAAAGCATTTTCCAGTTGTCAAGGATCCCATGGTGACCCTCCAGGTGTGTCAAAGCAGCACTGTACTCCATAGGATTTCTAGTGCCTTTTAAAAAAAAAAACAAAAAAAAACCCACACCAAACAACAACAACAACACACACACACACACACACACGCATAATAGCTCTCCAAGCCTTTCTTCTGAGGCATCTCCGGGTGGACTTGAACTGCCAACCTCTCGGTTAGCAGTTGAGCACATTAACCACTTGCACCACCCTGGTTGGTCCACTTTCTGAAACGCTGGGCTTTGCCTGTGTGGTGTTTGAATGAGGAGTGAAATGAGTGATGAGCTTGATGGCCTGCTTAGCCAATGCTGCCTGCCGTCTTTGTTAATAAAGGAAGTGTGACCAGGAAGTAGTCCGGCTGAAAGAAGGGCTGGACTAGGGAACGCAGGTGTGATGTCATGGGGTGCTGGCCAGGTGTGGCAGCCAATAGGTGGAGGACCGACTGGCTTCTGGGCCACACATCTGCATCTTCTTTTGCTTCTTCTCCTGCTGAGCCCCAGGGTCTGAGCCCTGGTACTGAGCCCTGACACTGAACCCTTTGGATGGGTGAGATGTAGTCTCTTCTGTTTAAGGCCAGGCAGCTTTCTCTTCATCCCCTAAAACTTCACCACAACTTGAGGGCTGGGAGCAACCAGGCCGGCCTGACTCCAGTAGCCAAGGGGGCTGGACCCTCTTCTCCCTCTCCACCAACATGGCATGAGTCTGCTGAAATGCATTCCTAAAAATAACCTAGGATCCAATCCAGCTGTTAAAAAGCTCCTTTGTTGCCTTAGAACCAAAATGGAAAAACCACAGCAGTCCCAAGAAAGGCCATCTCTGTTGTCCAAGCGTGCGTGCATGCTGGATAGTTGAACATTACTGCCCAAGGTCTGCGTCCTGTCTGCTGGCGTAGA
The DNA here is from genome assembly GCF_000299155.1 of Elephantulus edwardii. NCBI lineage: Eukaryota > Metazoa > Chordata > Mammalia > Macroscelidea > Macroscelididae > Elephantulus > Elephantulus edwardii. The sequence continues at coordinate 1,776,217 of NW_006399813.1, forward strand.
GCCTTCTTGTTCCCTTTCCAAAGAGCAGCGGTTTAATTGGGGTGAGAAGTAGCTCCCTTTGCCACCCCGCGTGTGAATATTTCCCATAACGGGGCAGAGATGTGGGAAGCAGCCAGCACCCCTTTCAATAACCCACAGACCTGGATGATCCTGCTACTCAAACCCAAAATCACCCCAGATCCAACCCCTTGCCACTCAGTCAGTCCCAACTCATAGCAACTCTCTGCTGGGTTCCCAAGGCTGAAAATCGTGACAGGACTTCCTGTCTTTTGTCAGTGGAGCAGCCGATAAACTTGAACCACCAACCTTTCTTTCAATTTGCAGTCCAACAAATTACACACTACACAGCCGGAGTTCCCTTGAAGTCAGTCGGCTCTGGGCCTCCTAAATCAACTGAAGGAAATGGTCAGCACTGTTATTTCGTCCTCTGCATTTTCTGAGCTCTGGCTTCGTGTGAATCCCTACCTCTGAGTCACCGGATAGGCCCTGCGGTAACCTGGGCCAGTGTGACTCAGGTCTCGTTTGGAAGAGGGAACTTTCCTCATGGCTCTGGGCCTGAGGGACGGCCCTTTTTATTCTTGATCTTACTGATGCTACTTCACAATGGAAGCAACAATGACCTTGCTCCCTCAGGCACATTCCTTCTTCTTCCTACCCCCTTCCTTTCTCTAGCCAGGTCAAGGGGCTTCCTGTCCTTATCGAGGTGGTTCCTGAGGCTCCTGACATGGACTTGATCTCAAAGAGCCAAGGCTGTCAGCCTTGGGAGAATTCTTGGTATCACCGTATTGGTGCTGCCTCCTCCCTGCCCTCTGAAGACATCTGGCCAGACTGATAAGCTTTGCCATCATTGTCAAAACGTAGCCCGTTAAATAAACTCACTCCAGAACTGACAGGTCCCAGCATGATGTGGGCTTTGTTTTTATCTTGGCGGACTGAATCGACACTGAATCGTACTCTGTACACTATGTACTAATCTACACGGTTCATTTTTGTCATCAGTTTACGCAAGACAGTTCCTTTGTCCAGGCTTCCTCAATATCCCTCTTCTGTCTCCTTCTCTGTCTGTGGGCAGCAATTCTAATATTTGCTACTAGATATCTTTTTGGTGGCCTAGTGGGTAAAGAATTGTGCTGCCAACTCAAAGGCAGGCAGTTCGAGCCTACCAGCTGCTCTGCAGGAGAAAGACGGCAGTCTTCTCCTGTGATATTTACAGCCTCTGAAAACTGACTGGAGGGTCAGCTATGGGTCAGTCCTGACCTGATGACTACGAATGTGTGAGTGAAGGAGATACCTTTTTTTGTGGAAATATGTCCCTTAAAATGTAAATTATTGCTTTGGATGGTATGTTGTTAATTAATTTAAACACTGTTAAAGCAACACTTTGAAAGCATTGTGTTTTTTAAGATAACCAATATTGTTGATATCCGATCTGTGTTCCTAACTGTTGCATGAAGGTCCTAACTGCTCTATGGATCTGGCTGATCTAATTCCTCTGTGTTGCCTCTGTCTTCCCTATCACCACATATAAAGCTCTAGTGAACACCCATACCCTCCCTGGACCTATGTATGAGTTTGTTGGGAGATACACTCAGAAGTACAATGAGTGCACCACAGGGTATTCATATAGTTCATTTGACCCAGATGCGCCCAGTGGTTTTCCAGAGAGATCGCTCTAGGTACCGTTAACCAGTTACTGTGGGGTCAATTCCAGCCCATGGGGACTCTGTGTGTGCCTGAGAAGTGTCCTCCATGAAGCTTTCAGTCCCTGATTTTTTGAAAATAGGTTACGAGGCAGGCCTTTCTTCCTGTTTGCCTCTGGGTAGTCTTGAACCTTTAGCTATTAAATTAGCAGCAAATTGTGTTAATCATCTGTTGGACTCTTAGCTTTGAGGAGGAGAGATGAATTCTTTATTCCTGAAATCCGGGGCTTGAGAGTGACACATTTGCAGCAGCTAGGTGCTTCGCTACATGTCTGCTGCCAGGCTGATGAAGGCATCTCAAGGTAACACGCTTGACAAAGAGAGGAGTAAGCAAGGCAGCTTCAGAGTGTACTTTGGGAAGGGATACAACCAGAACTCACGTTCTAGGGCCGTCTGAGAATTTGCATCCCGCTCCAGGGCTGCAAGCCCCAGGTTGCTATTCTGCAGCCTGTGCACAGGTCTGGTTCTGGGCCTTAGTGCCCAGCTGGCTCCCTGGCATAGACTGTCAGGTGACAACAAATAGTGCTGACTGCCACCATGTGAAATGTAGCCAGTGGATCTGCCCCTGACCTTCCCACGTGCCTCCATCAAGCCTCTGGGCGCTGAAGGCAGCATGTGCTCAGCTCCACTTTCACAAACCAGCAGGCCTGAGCAGAGCAGTTAGGGTAGATCAGGCATGAGGAGGGCAAGAGAAAAGAAACTGGAACTAGGGTGGCTGTTGAGCCTGAATGAAGGAAACAGGTGAGAGTGAGCTAACCCTAGGTCATACAGACAGGGCACAGGTAAGTGCTAAGCTAGGGAGCTGTGATGGCATAGTCTGTAGAGAGTTGTGCCACTAACCTGAAGGCCAAGCCTTTCTGGCAGTTCGAATCCACTGGCTGCTTCTCAAGAGGAAGATGGGTAATGTTCTCCTGTGTGATTTACAGCCTCTGGAAACCCGCTGGCGGGTCAGCTGTGAGTCCATTCACACTCAATGACAGTTACTTTTGAATTTGAAGTGCTCAACAAACTAAACACTGGTGCTTCCGACTTTGAGACATCTTGGACAAAGGTCTGGTCATCTCCCCTGGGGTCACAACCATCCAAACACCTGTGACACATCCCGATTCTGACACATATGGGGTTGCCATGAATTGCAGTTAACTTGTTGGCAACTGGTTTTTGGGTTTTTTTTTGTTATTTTGCTTGTTTTTCACCAGAAGATGAGCGAAGCCGCTTCAGGGTGGGTGGAGCTCTTCAGAGAGGCCAAGGCCAACCTGGGAGTTTTCCTGCTAGGCAGCCTGCTATTGCACTGTTCTTGCCAGTATTTCTGACATGGCTTGGCACTTTCAGAAACATAGGAGTGCCGGAGGGAAGGGGTGACTTGTGCGATTCCGGGTACTGGTACAGGAAATACACCTTCTGGAGAAAAGAGAGGAGCTAGATTAGGATCTCCCTGCGCCTCTCCCAAATCACTATGGGGGCAAGGTGAAGGGAAGGAGGGGAGAGGGAATGAAACCCTCATCCTACTCCCAAGACCACACCAGCCTACAGCCAAGTGCATTCTGGGGGCGGAGGAAGAGGAGCATGGAGGTGAGTGTGTATGGAGTAAGGCATGGAATAGAGACATATCTGCTCACTAAACGAAAACTCGGTCCGCTGCCATCATTTCACAAAAGTTCATGGCAATATACTCCTGGATCCCCGAAATTGCCCATCTTTCTCCTTGGGAGCAGCTGACAGATTTGAACCCCTGACCTTTCAGTTGGCATCCCCATACATAATGCACTATGCCACCACCAGAGCTCCTTCTACATTTGCCCAGAAAGTATAAAATAGTCAAGGAGTGATCCCCTGATCTGTTTCAGATCCTTTTCGACCATGAGCAAGAGTAGATAGGAATGTGTTGGCCTTCTACTCATGTTTTGGGAAGTAAATCCCTGGTTTCATTTTATTACAGAATTGTCCTTATACTCAGGTAGGGTGGCTTTAATTTCAGACTGAGATACATATTCTAAACCTAGCCATGTCTTGGAGAAGGCGCAGCCAGGGTGCTCCTCCTTGAGGTGAAGGTGATGAAGCTTCATCTCTCATACTTTGGACAGGTTGCTAGGAAAGGCTATTCCATGGAGAGAGGCATCGTGCTTGAAAAGGGAAGAGTTAATTAAAGAGAGGAAGACCCTCAAAGAGATGGATTGACACAGTGACTGCAGTCAGGGGCTCAAGGGTGTCAGAGATAATGAGGACAGCACAGGGTAGGACAGGGCTCAGATCTATTGTTTATGGGGTCACTGAACTGGTCAACTCAATGGCATCTAACAACAACAACAACAATTTTGGGGTTGTTGGTGACGATACAGGGAAGTGATATATCACAGTGATAAACTTTCTCATTTCCATTGAGTCAGAACTGACCCTTATCTGATCCTCCAGTGGGTTTTAAGAGGCTGAAAATCTCACAGGAGGAGACTGACCATCTTTCTCCCAAGGAGCTGCTGAATTTAAACCACCTGAGAGGAACTAATTTTTGTTTAAGAGTACAACTCCCTGTGAACTATGCAACTAGAGCTCTTCAATAGGAATAATGTTGCTGTTACTGTTACATGCCATCAAGTCAACTAAGATTCATAGTAGCCCTATGAGCAATAGCTCTGAACTCTGTCCTATCCTGAGCCAATCTCACTGTCTCCAACAAGCCTGCTTGGTCAATCCATCTCATCCAGGGTCTTCTTCTGCGCTGACCCTCCACCCTTCCAAGCATTGTGTCTTTCTCCAAGTACTGGTCCCTCCTGACAACATGCCCAAAGTGAGATGGAGCTTCACAATCCTTGCCTCTCCAGAGAGCAACCCTCCAGGAAAGACATGTTTTTCTCTTAGCAGACTATTGGTATATTCAATACTCATCTCCAGCACCACAACTCAAAGGCCACATTTCTTCTTCTGTCATCCTTGGTCGTTGTCCAGCTCTCTGATGCATAGTAAGTAATTGTGAAGATCATGGCTTGGATCAGACGTTTCTAGACTGATACCCTTTCTCTTTAGCACTCTGGAGAGGTTCCAGGTAGCAGATTTTCCTAATGCAGTTCATCTTTTGATTTCCTGACTGCTGGTGCCAAGAGTGTTGATTGTGGATCTGAGCAAGATGAAACTGTTAACAATCTCAATGTCTTCTCCATTTATTACAGTGCTGCCAATTGGCCCTGTGATGAGAATCTTTGTTTTCTTGATATTGAGCTCCAATCCATATCCAAGACTGCAGTCCTTGACCTTCTGCAGCAAATACTTCAGGTCCTCCTCCTCAGTTTCAGCAAGCAAGATTGTGTCACCTGCATAATGCAGGTTGTTGATGAGTCTTCCTTCAATCCCAATGCCACATTTCTCCCCTAAAGTCCAGCCTCCTGAATAATCTGTTCAGAATATAGGTTGAAAAGGTATGGAGACAAGATGCATCCCTGATGCACTTCTTTCCTGATTTTGAATTATGCAGAGTTTCTTTGCTCTGGCCTGAGAGTTGCTTCCTGGTTCTACTATAAGTTTTGCATAATCACATTCACATTTTCTGGGATTTCCATTCCTCTCAAGGTTAGCCACATTTTATTGTGATTCACACAGTCAAATACTTTGCATAGTTAATGAAACATGGATAGACATTCCTCTGGTACTCTCTGCTTTCAGCCAAGATCCCTCTGGCATTGGCAATGATATCCCTAGAGCCATGGCCTCTTCTAAACTGGCTTGGATTTCTGGTAGTTTTCTGTTGATGTGCTGTTCCAGTCGTTTTGAGATAACCATCAGCAAGAGTTTTGCCTGCATGCAATATTAATGATATTATTTGATAATTTCCACAATCTGGCATATCACCTTTTTTTGGTATGGGAATAAATATAGATGTCTTCCAGTCTGTTGGTCAGATAGTTATTCTCCAGATTTCTTGGCACAAACTGGTGAGCATATGGACTATGAGCAATGGTGGCTCAGTGTTAGAATTCTTGTTTCCCTTTCATGCAGGAGAGCTGATTCACGTGTTTCATGTGCATTTACCCCCATCTATCAGTGGATGCTTGTGTGCTACTGTGGTACTGAAAACTTCCATGCTAGAATGGAGTAGGAAGAAAGACCTGTCAATCTACTTCTAAAAATCAGCCAATGAAAACTTTGTAGGGTTAGGTAATAGTCTAATCCACAACCAAATCTGAGAATGGCACACAAGAGACTATAAGAGTAGAATTTTACTCCACTGTACACAGGCTCTTCATGAGTTGGGGTCCCATTTGATAGGAGCCAACTACAACATGTAGACCAGTCACTGTATATCATGCCTGATATACTAGATATTACATAAGACTTGGAGTCCTTGTTGCAGAAGATCCAAGAATATAGCCTTCAATATGATCCCATCTTAATGTCAAGAAAACAAAGATTCGTACCACTGGACAGATAAGCAACATCTTGATAGATGGAGAAAAGATTCAAATTCTCAGCAACTTTATCTTACTTGGATCCACAATCAATATCCTTGGTACCAGCAATCAGGAAATCAGAAGACGTATTGTACTGGGAAAGTCTGCAGTTAGGGACCTCTCTAAATTATTTAGGAATAATGATGTCAGTTTGAAGACTAAGGTGAGTCTGGTTCATGGGATGATCTTCCCAATCACTTGTTATGCATCTGAGAGCTGGGCAATGAATAAGGATGACCAAAAAAGAATTGACGCCTTTGAGCACTTAACCTTCCATGGATGGTCAAGGGAACGAACAGATATGTCTTGGAGAGGGTGCAGCTGGAGTGCTCTTTGGAGGCAAGAATGATATAACTTTGCCTCACATACTTCAAGCATGTTGCCAGCAGAGGTTATTCCTTAGAGAAGAACATGATGCTGGGAAGGAAGAGAATTATGAAAGAGAGGAAGACCCTCGACCAGGTGGATTGACATGGTGACTGCTGTGATGGGCTTTTGTGTGTCAGGAAGTGTGAGGATGGCATAGGATAGAACAGGGGTCAGAGATGTTGTCCATGGGATCGCTAGGGGTCATACTCAACCTGATGGCACCTAACAAAACATATAAAGGGACATAAAATGACTAGGATCAGAGAGCTATGACTAAGGATGACAGTAGAAGAATGAATGCCTTCAAATTGTGGTGCTAGGGAAGAGTCTTCAACATACCATGGACTTCAAAGAAAACAAGTCTGTCTTGGAGAGGGTAAAACCAAGTTTCTCCTTGGAAACCAGGATTCTGAAGCTCCATCATAACATACTTGGGGCACATGGCCAGGAAAACTAGTCTTTGGAGAAGGACATCATGCCAGGAAGGGTAAAGCAACACCACAGGAGAGGAAGACCCTGGATGAGGTGAATTGAACAGTCAGTAACTGGGGCTATGGAGGTTGGTGTGTCAGAATTAGTGAGACTGGCTTAGGACAGGGCAGGCTTCAGAGCTGCTGTACAAAGGATCACTGTGGGTCGCAGGAGACTCGGAAACACATAACAACAGCAGTGGTACCCTAGTGACCTAGTGGGTAAAGAGTTGTGCTGCCAACCCAAAAGCAGGCAGTTCAAATCCACTAGCTACTTGAAGGGAGAAAGATGAGCAGTCTTTTCCCATGTGATTTACAGCCTCTAAAAACCCACTGTAGTGTCAGCTCTGAGTCAGCTCCGACTTGATGGCACACAACAACATGATACCCGGCACATGATGAGTATTCATCACATGTTCGATCTCCTCCACCCCCTCCTCCTTCCACTCTAGAACATAAGCAGGAGCAGAGTCGCATTTATGGTGAGGGAACATCTAGGTCAGAGAGAGAGCAGGCTTAGTGAGGGGCGCGTAGAACAGAGTTCATCTTTATGTTTGGCACACTCTAAGACGGGACTGCCTGCTCCCCCTCTGTGAAGGTCTTTCCTTCTTACGTCTGTGTGGCAGCAATGCCAGTGTCCTAGGCAAACACTTCCTTGTGTGTTACCAGTTTGTCCCAAGCAGAGGTTCTCAGCCCAGCAATGCGGGCAGGGACTGTCAGACCCAGTGAGCAGGCCCTGCCTGGAGCTAGGCAGCCATGGTTGAGCCTGAGCCCTTTATTATTCCAGGCATTTTGTCTGCAGTGCTACACCAGCCTGAAGCCCTTGGCCCTCGGTCCCTCCTGTTTCCTTACTCCCATTCCTATTCATGTTTCATTTCCCATGCATTGTGCCTGATTCAATAGGAGTTTATGACAGAGGTGAGTCAGGGGATGAGTTTCTTTCATACCAGCGAATATCCTCTGCTGTGTGTCCTACCCAGGGAGTTACCCAGTTTCCTCATGGTCTGGGAATGCATCTCTTTTTTTTTTTAAGTGTTCCAAGGAAGGCATCATAGACTAAGGGATTCCTCGATGGGCATAATAAAAGGAAACAGGGTCTCCAGCTTTGGGGTTCATGGCTGAGAACATGAGGTTCTTTTTTCCTGGTCTTTACTGACTTCTATTACTTGCTACAGTTACTGTTTCAGTCTATCTGGTTGAGAGTTCTCCTCCCTGGCACTGACCCTCCATTTTTCCCCAGCTTAATGTCTTTTCAATGGATCCCGCGCTGCGGCCTTGGGGACTGCCCGTTTACCTGGAATGTGGGTGGATGATTTCAGGACCCTTGGTGCCCTTCTTCCCTGCCTGCCGGGATTTCCTTATTTCTTCTCTATGGGGCCTTAGAGCAGATGACACAACCCTGCTTGCTGGAACTGAAGAGGACCTGAAGTGCTTGCTGCAGAGGGTCAAGGACTGCAGCCTCCAATATGGATTGAGGCTCGATGTCAAGAAGACAAAGATTCTCACCACTGGGCCAGTTGGCAGTATCAGGATGGATGGTGAAGAGATTGAGATTGTTCACAGCTTCAGTTTGTTTGGCTCCACAGTAAACATTCTCAGCACCAGCAGCCAGGAAATTAGAAGATGTATTGCCATGGGAAAGTCTGCTGTTAGGGACCTCTCCAGGGTACTGAACAGCAATGGTATCTCTTTGGAGACTAAGGTGCATCTGATACAGGCCATGGTCTTTGCTATCACTTGTTATGCATCAGAGAGCTGGACAATGACTAAGGAGGATAAAAGGATAATTGATGCCTTTGAGCTTTGGTGCTGGAGAAGAGTATTGAGGGTACCATGGACTGCTAGGAAAACAAACAGATGTGTCCTGGAAAGGGTTAAACCGGGTGGCTCCTTGGAGACAAGTATTCTAAGGCTCCTTCAACATACTTTGGACATGTTGTAAGGAGGGACAGGTCCTTGGAGAAGGACACCATGCTTGGTAGGGTGGAGGGACAGCGCAGAAGGGGAAGGCCCCCTATGAGGTGGATTGATTCAGTGATTGGGGTAATCAGGATGGGTGTATCAGAGATGGTGCAATTGGCACAGGACAGAGCAGAGTTTAGGGCCGTTGTACATAGGGTCGCTATGAGTCGCAAGCGACTTGAAAGCACATAACAACAACAACAACAACAATGTATTTTCATAGGGACGGGCCCCTCCTGACAACATTGCACAGTACATAAGACGAAGTTTCATCCTCCTTGTCTCTAAGGAGCACTCGGGTTGCCCTTCCTGCACGATAGATTGCTGTGCTCTTCTAGCAGCCCATGGGGTATTCAGTACTCTTCTCCAACACCACAACTTGAAGGCATTGACTGTTCTTAGGTCTGGCTTATTCACTGTCCAGCCTTCACATGCATAAAAAAGCAATCAAAAATAGTTTAGATCAGGCTCATGTTGGTCTTTAAATTCCTTGCTCTTTAACAACACGTCTAGGGTGTAATGTTGTTCATACTGAAAGAGAGTATGTTAAACAGTAAGCATTCCCTCCAAACGGAACTATGTGTTCTCTACACCCTGCCTTCTAAGGGCCTCTTTGTCAGAGCGAGACGATACAGATTGGTAAAAGGATTAAGTTGTAACAAAAAGGACACAAGGTCGTCCAGGCTGCCAATTTGCCAAAGATACCCTTGAACCTCAGTGTCTTCATCGGAAGGTCACAGCTGTCCTGCCTAGAGTGAATATAAAAATGCTTTCACATGTCATCTACCAATTACTGAACAGATGTTACAGAACAGGAGGGAGAGGATTTAAATGACTTAACGCTCATGTAAAGTAATATTTCTTGTCCCAGGAGGAAGGAATAAGAGAGCGTTTGCTCTTGCATCCTCTCATCCCTTAGGCTTGTAGAGTGCTAGCAATGGGAAGCCAAAGAAATACCTTACCCGGGATGCCCCAAGTGGGATGACTAATCCTGACCTGCCAGAGCCAGCCTGCTGGGTCCTCCCAGGTGAAAGGCAGGTCTTCCCAGGCGTGTGAGCCTTGAGTCTGAGTCTAAGGTAGCAACGACACTCTCTTTTTGGGAGTTGCCTAATAAGGTTAGGGACCAAGCAAGCCCAGCAGCTGTGAGAGCTCGCATGGCAGGGAGCACAGCTTTCTGGACACTGTGTACGCATTCTCTTTACAGAAGAGTTTTTATAGAGATGCCTTCTTAAACCCCAACGAGGCTCTGTCCTGTGTTTTGCTTCCTGTGTCTGTGTCTGTGCAGCAATCTGAAGGAGGAAAACTTTTCCATATGCCCCATGTGTTCTCTCTCTTTGATGAAAAGCTTTGTCGAAAAATTTTTCATGTACTATACAGTTCAAATCGTACAATTCAATGGTTTCCCCCGTATTTTCGCAGAGCTGGGTGGTTGTCCCTGAAGTTAACGCTAGAACGTTGTCATCGCGTGAAAAAGAAACCTCAAGCCTGTTAGCTTGTCATTACCCTGCCTCCCCTCACTCAGCCTAAGAAACCACTACCAATCTACCTCTATTTCTATAGATGTGTCTGTTTGGACATTTCAGGTAAATGGAATCCTATGAGCTGTCATTTGTCAGCAAGTGTGAGAATGGCGCAGGATAGAACAGGGTTCAGATCTTTTGTTCATAGGGTTGTTAGGAGTGGTACTCGACGCGACAGCACTTAACAACAACCACACTTTGTGACAGTTCCACTTAACATACTGTCTTCTTAAGAAAGCTATTCTCTAGAGATCCAAGATCATGTTGAATGAAAACCAACTCCTAGCTGTAAACTGTATGGGAGGAGATTGCCCATCTTGCCCTCAACGAGTCCTTAGTGAATTTGAACCAGCAGTGCGGCTCCCTGTAGACTAGGCCACTTGTTGTTGTGTACTACTGAGTCAGAATTGACCCTTAGCTGCCCCTCGAGCGGGTTTTCAGAGGCAGTTAATCGCATGTGAGTAGATTGGCCATTTTCCCACAGAGCGGCTGGTGTACTTGAACCGTGTGCCTTTGGGATCGTAGCACAGTTTCTCACCACTAGGCCACTTCTTGCTCCCTAGACTTGGCCACTAGTGTTTAATAAATACAGTTCTAGATTTAGTCTCAGTTCGCTCCTAACGGTGCCCTTGAGTAATTTATGTCACCACTCTGAATCTGTTTCTTCCCATAAAAACAGGAAACTTTTCCATCTATTACGGGAGTTGTTTTTTTTCTCCTCTTTAACATTCTCATGGAGTTACACTTTAACATTGTTTTCAATTGGTAATCCTCAGCCACTCTATTGCTAATGCGCAGAGCCAAGCAGGAGCATAAGTGGCACAGTGGTGAAAGTGTTCAGTGGCAGACTGCCATTCCAGCTGTTCAAATCCACCAGGGCTTTTCAGGACAAAAGATTCTGATCCAGTAGAGATCTGTCACATTGGAAATCACATGGCATAGGTGGGCCCTGCCCTTTAGGGTCCCGATGAGGTGGGCTCAGCTCCAGTGCAGTGGGCGAGTATAAGTCCTGCCTGCTAATGAGGCGGCCTTCCACTTCTCCAGGCTTTGCTGAAGAAGGGGCACAAGGCAGACATTACTCTTCTGCATAAAAACCTTCCAGAATAAAGTCATTTAATATTGCATAAAGTTGCTATTGTGGAAAAGAGGACGATAACTGAAGTAAGATTTGTATAAATGTTCAAATGAGAAAGGAGAGAAGGGGGCAGCAAAAGGGAAAGGGGAGAAAAATCACTGGATAGCAAAGGTTAGTGGGAGGGGTGCTGGTGAAGAAGTGGGGCCTTGAAAATATGAGGTGATAATAGGCATATGTGGTGGTAGTGGTGGTGGTCGTGGATCATCAAGTCGGAACTGACCCATAGCTGACTCTCCAGAAGGCTTTCAGAGGCAGTTAATTACATGGAGGAGATTACCTATCCTTCTCCCACAGAGCAGCAGATGGATTTGAACCATGTGCCTTCAGCATTTCAGCACAGCTTCTTGCCATTTGACCACCGGAGCGCCCTAATAGGCATATGTTGTTGTTGTGTACCATAGAGTTGGAACCGACTTGTAGCCGACCTTCCGGAGGGTTTTCAGAGGCAGTTAATTGCTTGGGAGGAGACTGTCCATCTTTCTCCCATGGAGCAGCTGGTGGACTATATATAACAATGGCAATTAATTCTATAAAAATGTAATGTATGCCAGTGACAAGAAACTTACTGCTGTCAAATCAGAACCAACTCATTGCCACCCCTCCAGCGGGTTTTCAAAACTCTAAATCACACAAGAGAACATTGCTAGGGAGCTTTGGTGGCCTAGTGGCAAGAAGCTGCACTGCAGTCCCAGAGGTACGCTGTTTGAATCCACCGTATGCTCTGCTGGAGAAGGAGGGACAATCTCCTCCTGTACCAGTCAGCTCCAATTTGATGGTACATACACACACACATCATCATCATTACTAACATCATCATAATAGTAATAATAATAATAAAAAGTGCATTGCTTATCCCTCTCCCTTGGACTTGGACTTCCTGAGGGGGGTGGCCTTTGAGCTAGCTGCACAGCTCCGTATGCACTAGGCCTCTATAGCGCCTCAGTAAAGCCATTAAGATCCCCTTAAGCTTCTCCCCATCACTTCAGTGTCCTGTACTGGACACTGACACCTTTCATCTCATGTTCTCAAGCACCATTTCCATCTACAGTCTTCCCATCTCCTTAGGGTGGTGTGCAAAGGTAGAGCGTATTCAGCCTTCAATTGAAAGAGGGAAGAACGGAGGTCTCAGAAGGCCGAGTGACTTATCTAAAATGTGTCTGGCAAGATAATAAAATCTTGCTTCTGAACCTGCTACTGGCTATTCAACAACAGCAACTAAAATACTAAATAACCAAGTGTACTAACTTGGGTAGGTCAGGGAGATCAAGAAGAATAACACAACACGAAGACTGTCAGGGAATTGGACATGTAGAAATTACTGGAACAGTGTATGTTTTGTTGTGTGTGTTTTTATAAAAAATGAATATTTAAAAATAGATGAGCCAACAAATGGATGTAAAAATACACAGTAAGTGGATACTCCTATGTGCAGCCTGCCTTCTAGGCACTTGGGACCTCTAATGCTGCTATGACAGAAATACCACAAGTGGATGGCTTTAAAAAACAGAAATGTATTCTCTTAGAGTGTAGGAGGCTAGAAGTGTGAGTTCAGGGCACCAACTCTAAGAAAAGACATTCCCCTTATCAACTCTGTGCCAATGTCTCGGCCTCTCCCAATGTCTTGCTCTCTTTCGATGTCTGTGAGCTCAGAGTCCACTGGAGATTTTTTTGCATCTCAGCATGAAGCTTGTCCTGGTTCCACATCTAAAGGATTTTCTTTCATGGTGGTATCACAAACTTGTTCATTGCTGTTACATCAGTTCCAAACTCATAGCAACCCCTCCAATGGTTTTCCGAGGCTTTAAATTGTAAATCTGCAGAGTCAGTGGTAGATTCAAACCACTGGAAGTATGCAGCCATTGGATTAGGAGTGCAATTTGCTAGGGACCATGACATTCTTCTTGTTGTTATGTGCCGTCGAGTCACTTGCAACTCAGCGGCCCTGTGTACAACAGCTCTGAACCCTGCTCTATCCTGTGCCAACCTCATTGTGTCCAACACACCTACCCCCATTAACCTGTTCACTGAATCAATCCATCTCATTGAGGGTCTTCCTCTCCCGCGCTGTCCCTCCACCCTCCCAAGCATGACGTCCCTCTCCAAGGACTTGTTCCTCCTTGCAACATGTCCAAAATATGTCAGATGAAGCTTCAGAATCCTTGCCTCCAAGGAGCAATCTGGCTTCACCCTCTCCAGGACAAACCTGTTTGTTCTCCTAGCAGTCCATGGTATATTCAATACTCTTCTCCAGCACCACAGCTCAAAGGCATCAATCCTCCTTCTAACATCCCTAACTATAACACTAGACCTCCCTATTCTTTGTCTGCTCATTTCTCTGCAGTGGGTGTTAGGGCCTTAATCCCAAATCCTAAGGGTTTATACTTTGATCCATCAACAGGGACCTGCCAAAGACTGGAAAACAGCATCTCTCTCTGCCACTGCCACTTCACGCCCCACTGGGTCCACCAGATCATGTGTCCCACGTGGCACAGCAGCTTGCACTGCAGCCCAAACCTGTTACAGAATTTTCTTTTGTTCTGAGTCTCACTCAAAACTAGGTTTTTGAGTCACATGATAAATAGGCCAAAGCTGCACACTCAAATGACAGATATTTTGTCTCCAAAAATCCAAAGAGGTCAACCAAGTGTTGTGCCTCCTTTTTAATTATAGGAAGGGTGAGGTGCAGTAATGTTTTCACTTTCGATGGAGCACCTCCGCATGCACCCTACCGCTGGGCCCCTAGATGTGAAAGGCGCCTGCATTTTTGCTGTGTTAGTTTCCCATCCTTTAGAACACAAATATCTTACCAGCAAGTCTGGAATCGTCCATACATCTTTCTAGGTCCAATCCCCAGTGGCATCAACATAATGGACTAGTCTTACTCTTTGTGGAAGGCAAAGCCAGTTAACGTCCCTGCAGACTAAATTAAATTATGGCCACGGATGGAGAGTTGGTATAACTTTGAGGTAAGACAGTGAAAGTATATTTCTGGCCTTGGCAACCGAAGGCATGCTGTTTCTGGTGCTCTTTTGACATTTGAATAGAGAGGAAAAGGCATTAATCATAATTTGCTCAAGCAATGAAGTCATATCTGCAACAGAGGCTGCAAGCTGAGTCACCACTGCCTGGTTATGCTATGACAGTCCACCGTCATTCGCGAAGATCCATGTGGGGATTCAGCCAGGCTGAATGGGAAGTGGTAGGAATCGCTACGCTGGCATGCTCCAAGGGCTTGATGATGCCGTTGAGCTCTGCGGTTCTTCTAGCAGTTCAGTATTGCTCTTGATACTGTTTTCCTAAGGGAAGGACAGTTTTGACAGTTTTCACTTGACTTTTCCTCCCAGGTTGTTCGGTTCCATCAGGTTGACTACAACTCACAGTGATGTGTAAAGACCAGCTTTAAACTGGCCCTACCCTGAGTCATTCTCACGATCTCCAGCACACTCAAGGCCCTTCTGGTAGTGACCGTGTCTGTCCATCTAGTGGTGGATCTTCCTCTCCCAGCATGATGTGTCTCTCCAAGAACTTGCTCCTCCTTAATATATGCCCGAGGGAAGTGAGATGAAGTTTCACCCACCTGGCTTCTAAAGAGCACCCTGGTTGCACTTTCTTCAAGTTAGATTTGTTTGTTCTTTACCAGCCTACTGTGCATTCAATATTAATTGCCAACACCATAATTCAAAGGCATCAATTCTTCTTCTGTTACCCTTATTTCTTGTCCAGCTTTCAGGTGCATTGGAAGCAAGTGGCTTGGATCAGGTGCACTTTGTCTTTAAACGGAATTTTTACTCTTTCTTGCTTTTGAGAGATCCTTGACAGCAGATTTTCCCAATGCAACACATCTTTTTATTTTTTCACTGCTGTAATTATGGGTGTTGATTGTGGATTTAAGTAAGAAGAAGTCATTGTCAGTTTCAATCTTTTTCTCCATCTATCTTGAAGTTACCTATTGGTCCAGTGGTGAGGATTTTTGTTTTCTTGGTGTTGAGATGTAGCCATTGTAGGCTGTAGTCTTCTATGGATAATAAATGAACATTATTTCCTACCATAGCAGCCCATGACTTGTCAGGGATTCAGTGTGGGGGCTCTGACAGTTGCTGAGTGTATCTGATCTGATTATTCACTCTGGAACTGGAGGATGGATTCAGTAGACTCACTGTGAGGTGAGCCTAACCTAAGACTCCACTAATAATCTCACCTTCATAGACCTTTACTCTGAAGGGTGGGCCGTGTCAAATGCTCCATGGGCAGAAACTATGCTTATCTTGTTCACTTTGTTCTCACTGAGCACCCACGCAGCCAAACCCCTGGCACATGAGAAATGTTCAATGTAATTTTTTCATTAAATGAGTGAATGGAAACTAGGGAGGAAATTGTGACCTCAACACAGTGACTACGGCAATGGACTTGAAAACATCAGGATGGTGAGAATGGTGCAGGACAGGGCAGGGTTCAGAAGCCTTGCTCATAGGGTCGCTGTGAGTCATAGCCGACTCCACAGCACCTAACAAGTATGAGAGTCATATGATTTAGAAGAGTCACGTGGCAGTGAGATGCATCATGCCCTAATAATAAGATCAGGGAGTTTCCTATTTTTTAACTCTATCAGCTGTTGCATTTGGATTGTAGCTCATCTTGCCTTCAGCTGGGTCCTCCAGAGAGGAAAAACTAGTGTGTGGGTGTGGGTGTGGGTGTGGGTGTGGGTGTGGGAGGGAGAGAGAGAGAGAAAGAGAGAGGGATTTATCTCAAGGAAATGGCTCATACAGTCAGTGATCTAGTCCATAGCAAGGTTCAGGACAAGTCTTTTTCCCACTCTGAGCCATCTCTGTCCTCACCTACACACAATGGGCTTGGGGCTTCAACATCACTAATAAGGCATTAGGCTTCTCCTGACTCACATAGCTACAGGGGTTTATGGATCTAAGACTAGCAGGTAAGACAATAGGCCGCTGGTTCAGTCTGTGAAGACCAACAAATCCTAAGAACCAGAGGTCTGGTGATGACAAGCTTGTGTAGGCTTCAAAGCAAGGTAGCAAGCTTTGCTGAAAAGGCCATGTAGGATGTAGGTCACACTCTTGAGGAAACTTCCGTTATTATTGATTGACTGGTCAAAGTAGATGATATCATGGGGATGATTACATCACCATGTAACTACCAAATCACTGAAAAACATGGTTAAGCCAAGTTGACATGTAACCTTAACCATTGTTGTTGTTGTGTACCATAGAGTCAGAACTGACCCATAGCTGACCCTCGGGCAGGTTTTTCTGAGGCAGTTAGTCGCATGGGAGGACCCATTAGAGGGGATAGAGCAGATAAAAAGCCTTGCATAATGGCGAGCAGAGACAAAAAGTGAAATCTTCTGATTACCACTTTAGCACTCTCTGAGCACTGATGCCAAATCTCTTGAAAGGTTAAGAAGTCCTACTTAAGGGTCACTATGGCCTTGTCAATGCTTCAGCCCCTCCCATTTCTTCCAGGCTTCTAGGAGAAAAGTCTGGAGCCACCTACTTACTCCTCCAGCAGTCTGGAGAAAATGTGACACACTAATCTTCAGACCTCCTGTTCCCCAGTGTTCCCGAAGGCGTCTAAAAGAAAGGAAGTATGTTGTTAAAGAAAGAGAGAGAAAGAGGGAGAGGGGGAAGGAGAAAGACAATCCCGCTTGTGTAACTCTTTGTATATATTGGAGTAGTGCTAACAGATCTGTGGTAGGAGACGTGTTAACAGAAATCCACAATTACGCCTCTTGGCTCCAGTAAAATCTTGGAGATATGTATAGGAGACAAGGGGGTATGGGGTTCCCATATCTGTCGCAGTGAGAGGTTATGAGGGGGGAAGTATTTGTAGGTTCAGTTAAGGGTGGGAGTAGGAGAGCTCTTGTTTACTCAGCTCTTCAGGGGAGAAGAGCATGGTTATATCAGAAAAGGAGAGATGTTGCAAATAAGTAGCCATGGCGTCTTTCCAGTTCACTCCTCAGTCATCACAGGATATGCCGTGTAAGATTCCCTCTTTAAAGATGGCGCCTCTCTGGACAACTTGAAACATAAATTGCTAGCAGGAACTGCTGAATTAGCTGAATTCTCTAGTGGTATATGTAGTTCTTAGGGAGTAGCCCTGCTAGCCTAAAAGCACCCCACTCTGCCAGTTGGAGTCCACCAGGGGCTCCTGGGGACAAAGATGGGCAGTTGCCTCCTGTACAACCTTGGAAAGCCATTGGAGGGTCAACTATGAGCCCGTGAACCCGTTCCAACTCAACAGCAATGAGATTTGAGTTTTTATCAGGTTATATTCCTTAGTCTTGTGATGAAGGCTGCGGAGGGCTACCTGCATCAGACTTTCTTGATCTGAACTGCTTCAGAGGAATAATACTTTGGTTCAACACATCATGTAAAGAGGAAAATGAAGTGAGAAACTAGGAAAATCTGTGCTTCAGAGAAAATCTAGCATTAATTCCGTTAACACATAACAGTTAAGATTTCCTTTCCTATTCACTGAATGGATCATCACAAGGTCATATCTATTACGTTATCAAATAGAGAATGACTCTCAGCTATATAGATTAGAAGTCAACCATTAGCAAGGGATTTCAGTTTGATAAAAAAAGTCTTCCTCGTAAATGTCCTTTGGGGCTATGAGGATAAAATGTTCCAGCCTGATTAAAGGGTCTCCTTTTTAATTGACCTTCTGAAGTAAAAATGGCGTATCTCCCTTTAAAAATATTATTAAAGAAATGTTCATTTTCTGTTACTTTCTTATCTGTTGTAAAGAGGCAAAGGGTGCACTAAGTGAAAAGGGAGGGATGTAACCTACATCCAGGTAAAAGAAGACGGATTGGAACCAGCAGGGACCTTGGTCACATGTAATTTTAGGAAAAGTAATTGACAAGAGGGAACACTGATAACCTGGACCATAGGGGTGGGGGAGTTACGCTGCTAACCCCAAATCCTCACCTCTCTCGTAGTTTTAATCTACCCGTCATTCTGAGGGAGAAGGCTGAGTAATCCTCTCGAGTGAGATTTACATCCTGGTCAACTCATTGGCGGGTCAGCTATGAGTCAGTTCCAACTCAACAGTGATGAGGATTTTGGCTTTTCCCTTTCTTCTCCCCTCTCCCCCCACTAGATCACTCACTTTCTAGATGTGAGAATGTCCTCTGTCATTAGAGAGGGGTTGACCAGGGTTCTTTGCCACTCCTTGGCACTTAAAATGCAGTCTGCAGGCTCTTTGGGCTCCAATGAGCCCATGTTTTGTGCAGGAATTGCCCCTTCACATTTAAGTGACTCTGAGAGCAGAGTTTGAGGAGGCTTTTCCCCCCCACTCTGTGCCACCCACATCCTTACCTGCACACAACACTGTACCCCCTTAGTCAGTATTTGTGACCATAACACCTTTCTGAGGGGAGAAGTTTTGTCTCTTAGGAACATTTATTGAGCTAATTTGGTGCCCATTCTAACCTGAACCTCTGTTTAGTTCACTGAGGCCTTTGGCTATCTCTGAATGTTTAGCTGGCTTATCCCCACCTCCCCTAAGAAACGTTAACGTTTATAAGCTTCAAACACACTATCTTTCCTCCTCAGAGGTCTTTTTGTCCCTCATAATAAAAAAAGGTTCCACCCTGTATCTGCAACTGCCAGAGCGTTTTACTCATCCTCTCCCTCCAAAAGCCTTTTGGAGGCTGGTGGGGCTTAGCCCAAAGAACTGAATTTACTGCTGGACAACAGCAGCATTCGGCTATAAAATTACCATACAGCTGAAGGCACAGTATGCTGGGGCCCCTGAGAATTCCTCATCTTCTGTCCTGTTGTCCTCCTGGTTTGTAAATGAGTATGTTGGGTTGGTGAAAGGTGTGGGGAATGAGAGAAGCTGACAACTCACAGGGCAACCCCCTTCTCTCTTCAGTTTAAATTCTTTTTCTGATATATTCAGACTTCTTAGAAGTAAGGTTAGACTATAGAGTCCTATGTCGTTTGCCGACAGTCTCTCAAATAAAGCGTTAGAGGATGCAAGCTTTTATTTCCAAGTTTCCCAAAATAGGATTTGTGCTGCATGGTTTGGGGGTAGTGAGACTTAAAGACTGGGGTATCCCCAGAAGTAACACCTTCCCCTTGGAGTTACAGGCTGCTGGGGTCTTCCAGGGAGGAAAAGCCTCCCTGAGCTACATTTAGGCCTCAGCTACCAGTTCAGATCAGGTAGCAACTGTCATTTAAACAATTGTGCTAGAATGATCACCTCTTACCCTTGTAAAACTGTGTGTCCATCGCTGTTCTAACTGTTTCTCTTTGTCTATATTTGAATCCTTTTTCTAGAGATCCAGTTGTCATCGGTATCCAGAGAGCCCTCCTTTTCCTCCTCCTTCTGCCGCCGCTCTACCACCACCACAGTTGCTGGTTGTTGCTAAGATTGCCTCCATAGTAACATCCACATCCTGTTTACACCTCAATATGGCTGAGGCTGTCTGAAGTAGGAACCTACCTATCCTGGACAACCACTTCCATCACCACTTGGGGACGCCAATCATCGTGACACGTGGTCCGGCTTCTACTCCCTTCCCCCATTCTCTTCCTGCCCTGGCTGCCACACTTCATATACAAGAGAGGATCAGGGCTTGGAGCTGCTGCTCTGAAGTTTATTGCACAAGATACAGCTGGTCTGATTCCTAACTGGGTCCCAAAAGAAGCAAGAAGCAAGGGGCAAGAAGGCAAAAGGCCCCTGCTCAGTTGAAGGAAAACTCTTCTCTGGTTGAGGGGCTTGTTGACAGCAGGCAGAATGACGAACCCAGCAGAACATGCCTTGGTGGCCAACTCAATGGTTGACAGCCGTGAAGGGGACTTTGGCTGCACAGTAATGGACCTGAGGAAGCTCATGGAGCTGCGTTCGAATGATGCAATGAACCAGATCCGCAACCACTATGGAGATGTACAGAATATCTGCAGTAGACTAAAAACATCCCCTGTGGAAGGTAAAAACTTTTTCATGAATGGGGGACTAGGGGAAAGTAGCTTGTGCCTTAAAGTGTTGTTTTTCCAGATTCTAGAGAAGCCCCATTTCTGGAGGTGCTTTAGAAACATCTGTATCCTCTAGGGGAAGTATAGCATCTGGTACTCTCTGTGTGTCGTTCTTTCCTCCTTTTTCTGTACCAGTGTACCAGAAATAGGGCTTCTTTTACAATCTGCCTTGTATAAATGTTTATGGCAGAAATGTTTTTATCAGTAATCTTTAAATCCCTTGTTCTGTTTTATGGAGCTCTGGTGGTATAGTCTGTAAGGAGTCGCACTGCCAATCCAAAGGCTGTACCTCTCTGGCAGTTTGAAATCCACCAGGAGAAACATAGGCAATCTCCTTCCTGTGCTATTTACAGCATCTCCAAAGGAGGGGCAGCAATGAGTCAGTTCTGACTCTATGGCAATGGTTTTTTTATTCTGTTTCAATCTTCGTTCACAAAAGAGTGTTATGTACCATGAAACCTGTGAGAGCCAGAACTTGATGGGACTGCCTTGTTTTTCCAGGTCTCCCAAGTTTTCCACCTTTAACAGGGTGTAGTTTTTCCACTCTTCTGTTGCTTGTTTTAACAGTAAATGTTTGCGGTTTGAAACTACCAGCTGCTCCACGGGAGAAGGCTGAGGCAGTCTACTCTCATAAAGTTTTATAGCTTCAGGAATGCTATGGGCAGATCGACTGTGTTCTCTAGGGACCCTGTGGGTCAGAGTCAACTTGACAGCAGTGAGTTTGGGGTTTTCTGCTGTCATTGTTTTTTAGGTGGATTTCCCCCACACCCTGCCTTCTCTGACAAGTTTCTGTGTTACACAGCTTCCAGCTTTCGCCATGTTTTTGCATAATTCCTTTTCTTGTGCATTTTACAATGGAATGAGTGAAGGAACAGGTATAAAAGTAAATAAGTTTATCTACCCAATATAGAGATAGATCTGGTGGCCCATTCGTAAGACATTGCACTATCAACCCTAAAACATGCAGTTCAAATCCACGAGCTGCTCCATGAGAAATAGATGGGAAATATACTCCTGTGTGATTAAAAGCCTCTGAAAATCTACTGCAGTGCCAACTATGAATGGGTTCCGACTCAACAGTGTACAACAACAACGCAATGTAGAGCTTCATTAGGTATGTCATTAAAAAGGAAATTGTAAATCATTAAGAATAGAATTGTGCCCATCATTAGCTTTGGGTCATTCTGGTGTCTGTCAGTCAGGGCATTATTTTCAACCTTGACTGGGCACTTTTAATATAGTTCTTCTTAACCTGTTCTTTCAAGAAAATAACATATCCACTTTGATGCTTACCTAGCTCTATCCATTTACCATTGCCTAATGAATGATCCATGACACAGTGACTGCTGCATTGAGCTTGTGTGTGTCAGGAAGTGTGAGATGGCGCAAAACCGGACTGGGTTCAGAGCTTTTGTTCATAGGGTCGCTGTGAGTCGTACTCAAGGACACCTAACAACAACAGCAACTACAAATAATCCATGGAAAGAGAGGTCTGGTGGCGTAGTTGTTGGCGAGCTGTGCTGCTAACCTAAAGGGTACATTTCTGATAGTTAAAATACATCAGCCATTTTTTTTGTGGGGGGAGATGGACAGTCTCCTTTTATATGGTTTATAACCCCCAGAAACCCACTGGGAAGCGGTCAACTATAAGTCTGTCTCTTCCTACTTGACAGCAATGGACTTGAGTGAATAAGCCATGGTAAATAGTACATTGGTCAAAATACAGTAAGAACATAAGAAACCCGGCTTTCTTACTTAAGCTTTGTTTCAGCATCTCTGTTACAGATTCTTGCTTGGCTTTACAGGTCAGGTTGTAGCATGCGATGGAGCAAAGATTCTATTTTAAAGGGCTCGGCCACTTGAGTTACTATTTCTGAGCTTTCCTTAAAGGTTATCCATTTCTTCCTGATTCTAAGAAGAGATTTTGACCCACTTGTTATGTTATGTGCTATTGAGTTGTGTGCAACCCATAATGACCCTATGTACAGCAGCTCTGAATCCTGCCCTGTCTTAAACCAGTCACTAATTCCAACACCCCAACCTCCATGGCCCCAGTTACTGACTATATCAATCCATCTCATCTGGGGCCTTCCTCTCCTGTGCTGTCCCTCCACCCTTCCAAACATGATGTCCTTCTCTAAGGACCAGTCCCTCCTGGCCATATGCCCAAAGTATGTGAGATGGAGCTTCAAAATCCTTGCCTCCAAGGAGAAACTTGGTTTCACCTGCTCAAAGACAGACTTACTAGCTGATGCTTTATTGTAAATTATCGATTTGGAGATAAGACTCTTTAGGATGAAAAAGAGATTTTTACATAGTTATACATACCTATTCAATGCCTTTTTTTCCTTTGTAATCTTTTGGAACTACCCTGTTTGTTCACCTTACCTCTACCACTGTTCCATTTCCTATCTCAGATGTTTTGAGTTCAAATACTGGCCCTTCAAGTTCTTGTTGTCATTGTTATGTGCCATCGAGTGGACCATGACTCATAGCACAATAGCTCTGAAACCTGCCCTGTCCTGAGTCAATTTCACTGTGTTCAGCACACCTATCCCTATTGCCCTAGTCACTGTGTCAATGCGTCTCATGCAGAGTCTTCCTCTCCTGCTCTGTACCTCCTCCCTTCCAAATATGATGTCCTTCTCCAAGGACTGGTCCCTCCTGGCCACATGCCCAAAGTATGTGAGACAGAGCTTTAAAATCCTTGCCTCCAAGCAACAACTTGGTTTCACCCTCTTCAGGACAGACCTGTTTGTCTCTGCCAGTTACTAGCTGACAAATATTGAACTGTTTACTGAATCTCTCTTAGCCTGTGTTTAATGTTGATAATATGTAGCCAATGGAGTAACTCAAATAAAAACCAAACTGCTGCTTGCCAAGTGGATTCAAACTTATACCCATCTTATAGGAGAATAGAGCTGCCTCATAGGGTTTCCAAGGCTGTCGTCTTTACAGGAGGTTACTACCGTATGTTCCTTCCACAGAGTGGCTGGTGGCTTTGAATTGCCAGCCCATTGCTTAACCACTGCACCACTAGACCATAAAGTTACTGAGATGAGTAACACAAAAATTAGTACAGTGTCCAAACATATGATATTGTTGTTGAGTACCGTCGAGTTGGAATCAACCCATAGCTGACCCTCCAGGGGGTTTTCAGAGGCTGTTAATCACATGGGGAGGAGATTGCTCATCCTTCTTGCATGAAAGAATCTAGCTGGTGGATTCAAATCACATGGCTTTGAGATTGCAGTGTAGTTTCTTACCACATGGCCACCAGAGCTCCCTAAACACATAACAGGTATGCAATAAGTTGATTGTCTTCTATTAGAACAGAGCCCATGTATCTGAAGCTGTTTGTCAGCATACGAGTACTTAGGAGTGCAGTGGACTATTATGTCTGCTGGGGATACTGCCTGTATAACGGCTTCCACACCCCATTTTCCTACTTAAGCTCTTCATCTCAAAAAGAATCATGCTTAAGATGACAAGACATGTTTGCTCTCATGCCCCTTATAAGGTTCAGTCCTTGCCTTCTGACTAGTTGTTATCGGCTGTCTTTTGTGCACTATCTACTTCTCAGCAGCGAGGTTTCTTTATCTTGCCATTTTTCTCTCAGCATTGCCCATAAAGAGAGGCCAGTTGTATGATGGAATTCCTAAGTTCATCAATTGATTACTAACCAAAAGGTTGGCAGTTGGAATCTACCCAGAAAACCTTGGCAACTGACTTCCAAAAGGTCATGGCCGTCAAAAACCCTGCAGAGCACACTTCTCTCTGAAACACATAGGTGGCCATTATGTCGGTGGAGTCAGCTCAACAACAACTCATTTTACTGGATTCCTGTTTTGTGTTGATTGAAATAATGGCAGTACTTTTAAAACACTCATCTGGATCTAAATAAGCTTTTTTTAGTTCTGAAAGCTCAAATTCCTATTCTGAGCTTGATCTTGTGGGACCATTTTCCACCCTCAAAATGAACTTCAGGAGTCCAGATAAGCTGGAAGCTCTGGCGCACCTAATGTTGTTGTTAGATGCCCTTGAACCAAGTACAGCTTGTAGTGATCCTATGAAAGATGCGAACCCTCTCCTCTCCTGTGTTATCCTCACAGTCTCTGCAATCTCTGCCACACTTGCACTGCAGTCACGGTCTCAGTCCATCTGGAGCATCTACTAACAGCCTCCTACTCCTGCCCTTTCCAAATCCTTTCCCATAGCTGTTACTGTGTTGCTTTCTGATCCCCAAGCTTCTATTCCCATCAACCACACAGGAGGAGACTGCCTGTCTTTCCCCATGGAGCCACTCATGAATTTGAACTGCTAGAGAGACTAGGTCTTTGAGTTTTTGTCTTTGTCATTGTTGTCAAATGTGAATTGACTACTAGCTGATCCTCTCCTGGGTTTCTGAGGCTGTAAGTTGCATGAAAAGCAGTATCTGCTAGTCTAAGAGGGACATCATGCTTGGAAGGGTGATAGAACAGCACAGAAGAGGAAAACCCAGGATGAGATGGATTGACTCAATGACCAGAGCTATGGGACTAGATCTGTCAGAGAAAATGAGATTGGTTCAGGATAGGGCAGGTTGTTTTGTTTTGTTTTTTGTTTTTGTTTTTCAATTTCATTTAGTTTGTTCATTTTTCATTTCAATGAACATCTACAGAGATTTTTGGAATTCCATTCATTCATTGTTGCACCCTTCTCCCCGCACACCCCCTCCCCCCCCCCGCCCCCCGTTTCTCTTCTCCTTGGAAAACAAAAAAAAAACTCCCTCATTGGTACACAATCCCCCCGCCCCCCCCCAAACCCCACCCCCCACCCCCAAATATAATCCACTCTGCAACCCTCATTGCGTACTCCTACGATAAAAATAATGCCCTAAAATAGAATAATTTTAGACTATTCTCTCCCCCATAGACTTCAATGCCATAAACATATTTCATCCAGTTTTTCTCAGTCCTACCCCCACCCCAATGCCAGCCTCATTCTACAACAGTGGCACCATATAGCATTTGTCCCTTTGTGACTGAGATACCTCACTTAGCATAATGTCCTCCAGGATTACCCACTTTGAACAATATTGCATGAGTTCCTTGTTTTTCAATGCAGCATAGTATTCCATTGTGTGAATATACCACAGCTTCTCTACCCATTCGTTTGTTGATGGGCATTTAGGTTGTTTCCAACTCCTTGCTATTGTAAACAAAGCCGCGATAAACATGGGTGCGCATATATCTACTTGGATGTCATTTATAGTCTCTTTAGGGTATATTCCCAGTAGTGGAATTGCTGGGTCAAATGGTATCTTTATTTGCAACTTTTTGAGAAAGCGCCACAATGCTTTCCACAGTGGTTGCACCATTTTACACTCCCACCAACAGTGAATAAGGGTTCCAGTCTCTCCACAACCTCGCCAGCATTTGTTGCTTGAGGGCAGGTTTCAGAACTAATGAAATAGGGTTCTCTGAGTTGTGGGCAACTTGATGGTTCATAACAACAAGTTTCCTGAGAGGAGATTGCCTGTCTTTCTCCGGAGGAGCTGCTGGTGGATTTGAACCACCAGACAGTGATGGCCTTTGAATTAGTGTGGCTTTTGAATTAGCAGTGCAACTCCCTATGGACTGTTATTTTTATATACCATCACTGTTGTCGTGGGCTGACCCATAGCTGACTGTCCAGCGAGTTTTCAGAGCCAGTTGATGGCACAGGAGGAGAGTGCCCATCTGTCTTCTCTGGAGCAGCTGGTGGATTTGAACCACGTGCCTTTGGGATTGCAGTGCAGCTTCTTACTACTAGGCCACCAGAGCTTCCTATATACCATCAAGTCTGAACTAACTCATAGCTGACCCTTTAGTGGCTTATCAGAGGCAGTGAATCACATGAGAGGAGACTGCACATCTTTCTCCTGAGGAGCAGCTGGTGGATGCAAACTGTATGCTTGAGTCGGCAGCATAGCTCCAGAAATCCCTAATGTTGGCAGGGAAGTAGAATGTATATTGGCCTTTGGGAATGGAAGCTCTGATAAAGTAATCCATAGGAAATTACACTTGTATTCCCAAAGGCCAATATATATTCTGTTTACCCCTCAACATTTACAGTGACTATCCTTTGATTCTGGGTGTGGAAACTACAGAACAGTGTCATTGATTTCACATGCAAGCAAGATTCTGCTGAAGTTCATCTAAAAACAATTAGAACAGCACATCAGCAGAGAACTGCCGGAAGTCCAGGCTGGGTTTAGAAGGGGTCGCGGTACTAGGGATATTGTTGCTGATGTTAGATGGATCTTGGCTGAAAGCAGAGAATACCAGAAGAATGTCTATCTGTGTTTCATTGATTATGCAAAGGCATTTGACTGTGTGGATCATAACAAACTGTGGCTGACTCTGAGAAGAATGGGAATCCCAGAACATTTAATTGTGCTAATACGAAACCTATACTTGGACCAAGAGGCAGTAGTCAGAACAGAGCAGGGTAACACTGCATGGTTCAAAATTGGGAAGGGTGTACGCCAGGGATGCATCCTGTCTCCATACCTTTTCAACATGTATGCAGAGCAGATTATCCGAGAGGCTGGGCTCTATGAGGAGAATTGTGGCATCAGGATTGGTGGAAGGTCTGTTAACAATCTCCTTTATGCAGATGACACAACCCTGCTTGCTGAAACTGAGGAGGACCTCATGCACTTGCTGCGAAGGGTCAAGGACTGCAGCCTTCAGTATGGACTGAGGCTCAATGTCAAGAAGACAAAGATTCTCACCACTGGACCAATTGGCAGCGTCAGGATGGATGACGAAGAGATTGAGATTGTTCACAGCTTCAGTTTGCTCGGCTCCACAGTCAACACTCTTGACACCAGCAGTCAGGAAATAAAAAAGTGTATCGCGATGGGAAAATCTGCTGTTAGGGATCTCTCTAGAGTACTCAGGAGCAACAGTGTCTCTCAGGAGACTAAGGTGCGCCTGATACAGGCCATGGTATTTGCAATCGCTTGTTATGCATCAGAGACTTGGACAATGACTAGGGAGGACAGAAAGAGAGTGGATGCTTTTGAGCTGTGGTGCTGGAGAAGGGTACTGAATGTACCCTGGACTGCCAGGAAAACAAACAGATTCATCTTGGAGAGGATAAAACCAAGCTATTCCTTGGAGGCAAGGATTCTGGGGCTTCGGCTGACATACTTTGGACATGTTGCCAGGAGGGACGGGTCCTTGGAGAGGGACATCATGCTTGGGAGGGTTGAGGGACAGCGCAGGAGGGGAAGACCCCCTATGAGATGGATTGATTCGGTGACTGGGGTAATCGGGGTGGGTGTGTCAGAGGCGGTGCGGTTGGCGCAGGATAGAGCAGGGTTTAGGGCTGTTGTGCATAGGGTCGCTATGAGTCGCAAACGACTCGACGGCACATAACAACAACAACAACCCTTTGATTTTAGAATAGCCCTAGTTTCTGACATATAGTTGAAAGCCACTCTTTTCAAAGGCAAGCATCTTTTGGCCATGACATTACCTCAAAATTCTTACCACGGGCACAGTTGTCCATTGCCATTCTCCTGCTTTCTAAGACAACAAATACATATCAAAAGATGTTTGTAATGTAGGACTGGTCCTGGAGCTCTGGAGAGCCTTGAGTGTCAGCCATTAGTCAAGGAGACAATGGCCTTGTGAATGAGGAGAAAATGGGACTAGGAAAAGGAGGCACAGAGCACCTGGGACACTGGAGTCTGCCTGGATAAGGGCAATGCCATGCAAGCACAGGAAAAAAGTATCAATATCCAGGTACCTGATGAGCTGATGCTATAAAAAGCTGATCTGTTCACAGAAGACCACACTGAGGTGTCTGAAAATCTAGCATAGTCTTGTCACCTGTAGGAGACCTTGCCAAATAATAAGAAAAATATAGAAATGTACCTGCAGCTTGGGTTCTCCTGGATGAAAACCAGGGTGAATTGATATCAGGGAGGCTGAAGAGATTGGTTTCTAGATACAAATGTACTTCTTCCTGTTTCAGATCGAATTCCCAGAGTAGAACCCTTCCATTTTATTTTATGTTGATTGATAAACATCTCTGCTATAGATTGACAGTTTGGGGTTTGTTTGTTTGTTTGTTTTGTTTTTTAACCATTGCTACTATTAAGGGGCCTTTAGGGAACTTGGAATTTATAATGTTTCTAACTCTCATGGATCCATTATGTAGACTTACACCATTCTAAAGGCAAGCAGGACTTAATTTCAACACAGTGTCTCTGTTTCACTGCCAGAAAGTTTGATAAGTTGCCCAAGGTTTTACCACCTGTTAGAACATGATGGGAGAGCTCATGTTTTCTAACTCACAGTCGGGTCAACGTTCTGCTTCCTCTTAGGTTAGAACAGCAACACAGACAATCGGAGAAGTATAGATTATTTAAAGTATTGTTTTTCACTTCAAGTGCCCAAGCTATTGTCTAATCGTGCCTCAAGACTAATGTCAGCATTGGCTTATGTTCCTTGAATATGCTTTGGTTAACTGGCCTAAGTAGAGGGGCCTGCGTAGCTAAGAGTTGTTTAGACGTAAGAAGACACAAAGGCACTCAGTTACCTCGGCCTTCAGCAACAACCAGACACAAGATTGAGAGTGTGAGCATAAAAAAATCACAGGAAAGATAAACAAGTTGTCTATGGGCTTGGTGAGGAGACTTGAAAAAGGCTATGTGTTTACATCAAAGTGAATAAAGATTCTAGCCTTTTGTGTTTGTGGGTAAACAAAAGCAAAGAGGCAAGGCTGAGGCACCAAAGCTTGAATAAACTGTTGCCCTGTGTTTATCAGTAGAGAAAATAGGAATACTTTGTGTTTGGAATAATTTTTGTTTGCTTGCTTCTACTCATGCAACGTCTTCATCCCTGTTGGTATTGTCTCTTCTCACCTCACCCTGCTCCCAATTCAGCCAATCTCTATCCCCCCAAAAAAGCAGATATGATATAGTATAGAAGACATCTTTCCTGAGGAGTTTTCCATGCTATCTTGTGGCTTCAGTCGGCAAGAGAAGTCTTTGGTGAATCAAGAATAAAAGTGACTGTAGGTTAAAAGGAAGAAATAAGATATTTTCCTTAGGCTCAGTATTATTTTCTGTGAATGAATAAGCGATGAGTCTAGTCAAGGTAGATTCTTTGACTAGATTCTCTGACACGCTCACCAATTGCCATGGAGTCGGAATTGACTCAAAGCTGACCCTCCTGCAGGTTTTCAGAGGCTGTAAATTACATGAGAAGATACTCTCCATCTTTCTCCTACTGAGCAGCTGGTGGATTCGAGCCACCCATCTCTGGGTTAGCAGCACAACTCCCTGGTGTAGATAGTTGTTGTTGTTGTTGTTGTTAGGTGCCGTCGAGTCACAGACAACTCATAGCGGCACTATGAACAAAAGCCCTGAGCACTGTTCGTAGAGTTTCCAGAGGCAAGCCATTTTGGAAGTGGATGCCACTCCTGCTTCCATGCTTGTTTTAATCGAGGAACTCCAGCATACACTGTCCACCATGGGTAACCATTCTTGCATTTGGCACATCAATGTCACAGTGTTCAATATAGATAGAAGGATGTGTATTATTTTTCCATGTTGACTCGCAGCTATTTTTTATGCCTTTTGAGAAGGAAGAATAATGTTCCCTGAGGGAAATCTAGATCAACACTTTTGGGGAAAGATTTAACTGAAATCTGAAGGGGAGCCTTGAATAATCAAAGTGAACTTCTTTTCTTTCAGAATTCCTGTTGAATGTGGGTCTGAAAGAATGTTGGTGGAGTGTTCTAGTTCATTCCCCTTTGTACCCTTTTAAGGTCCCTGGGTGGCACAAGAAGTTTATTCTCAGAGACCTGGTAGTTGAAACCCACCCAGGAGTGCTGTGGAAGAAAGGCCTATCTACTTGCTTTTGTAGAGATTACAGCCAAGCAACCTCATGGGGCAGTCCTGCTGTATGTGGGGTCTCTATGAGTCAGAACTGACTCACCAACAGTGGGTTTGTTTTTATTTTTTTTTTTCTGTATTTTTCTTCTCCAGTGTTGT